>NC_079165.1:87219468-87284468 GCF_947568905.1 Ostrea edulis | reverse complement strand
TCCAATTAAACTGTTTAACGGTTATTTACCTAGTTTGGTCTTAAAATTTTTCTTTCAAAGCTTTGCAAAGTTCACAACAGTTTTCCGTAAAAGGCACCATGCCTTTGTCAACACCTTTCACTCAGAAAAACTTTGAATGGTGAACGTAATAGATATCCATTGTGTATACATGTTAAAATCAGAATGATTAAATTCTGGTTAAAATTGTTGAATGGAAAAGACACAAAGTTGTCTAGTATTTTGTACAATTTTTTATATAACTCAACAACAGACAATGCTGATTTTAAATGGGTTAGAAATATACAGAAAATGTTACAAGAATGTGGTTTAAATCATATCTGGATTTTACAATCTGTAGAAAATGAAAAATGGCTGATTAGTGTTATTAAACAAACTCTGAATGATCAATTTCAACAGAAATGGGTTTCTGAATGTAATACATCAGGAAAAGGTGTACTTTATAATTTATTTACAAATAGTATTTTTACGTCGAGAAATTATCTAGAAGCCAATGTTCCAATAAATATTATTCTTATATTAGCAAAATTTAGAACAAGTAATCACAGGTTACCTATTGAGACAGGCAGATGGAGTGGTGTGCCCAGAAACCAGAGAATTTGTAATTTATGTGAAAGTGAGGTTGGGGTTGAGTTTCACTGTATCATGACTTGTTCAGCTCTTGTATTCGGTGTGTTTGTTGCGAATCCCCTTCACAAAATAAACAGCGTCCAGGCTGGAAGCACATTGTAATAAACTACGAAAGCCGGATAGGCTCATTTTTGAAAAGTAAAAAAAAAATCTAACTCGTTATAACAAATTAGTATCTCGTTATAATGAGTTAGCATCTCGTTATAACGAGTTAGCATCTCGTTATAACGAGTTAGTATCCATAATATATCTTGATATTGCAAGTTCATCATCTCGTTATAACGAGTTAGTTATCTCGTTATAACGAGTTAATTATCTCGTTATAACGACTTAATTATCTCGTTATAACGACTTAATTATCTCGTTATAACGAGTTAGTATCTCGTTATAACGAGTTAATTATCTCGTTATAACGAGTTACATTAGATAATGAACTCGTTATATAGAGATAATGAACTCGTTATAACGAGATGATGAACTTGCAATATCAAGATTGTTCCTGAAATCTAAGATTAGTTTTTTAACAAGTCGTTGCAATAATACAATTACATGAAATAAAAAATAACCATTAAGAGAATCTGAAATGTGTTCTTAATCTAGATTTTTCAGAGTTAAAAACACACAATTTACATTTCTTCTTGACAAGGGAAATTAGGTATTTTTGTTGAGTAGAAAAAGAATGAATCATCACATGTTAATTTGTTTGAAGCAATAACTAACATTTTCTTGTCATCTTTACGACAAATAAAATCTTGCACAATAGTCATTATGAAATAATCATACGCAATTCAAATAATTTCTAATCAGTTTGTCGAAATTTTGGAAAGTACAGGCCCTCCATAAATACTAATTCGTTAAAACGAGACACTTAACTCATAATAACGAGATAACTAACTCGTTATAACGAGATAACTAACTCGTTATAACGAGATAATTAATTCGTTATAACGAGATACTACATGTAACTCGTTATAACGAGATAATTAACTCGTTATTACGAGATACTAACTCGTCATAACGAAATACTTAACTCGTTATAACGAGATACTTAACTCGTTATAACGAGATATTAACTCGTTATAACGAGATACTAACTCGTTATAACGAGATACTTAACTCGTTATAACGAGATACTAACTCGTTATAACGAGATACTTAACTCGTTATTAAGGTAGCCCCATCCTCATGTGACTTATCAATATTAATGGTTAAAAGTGGAAAAACTTGATTAATTTCCACTCAATATAGTTTAATTTAATTAATAACCAAAGAAAATGTATATGTTACCACCTTTTTAAAGATGTCAGACATACAAAAGCAGAAGTATACATCAACATTAGAAAATCACACATTTTCGTTAAACAGAATAATAAAAATAGATAAAATCTTGTTGAAATGACAAAATTTAGATATCAACAGTTTTAAAAAAAAAACTGCTAATTCAAAAATATGTATAGATTAATTGTGGATATTAGGGAAACCAATGTATAATAGACATCCAGTAGAGGAAATTCCAGCATAGGAGTTATTGCCCTTGACAACATTTTTAAAATCATAAATAATTGATTATCTATGGAAAATATAAACTTTTTCAGTATTATTAGTTTACCAGATATTTTATTATATCCAGTGAATAACATTCCTCAGAAAGATCTATTTCTATCATGTGGAAAGTTTAATTTATTAAGAATTTTGAAAAACCCTATGACATCACATGAGGATCGATCGACCTTGAATCGTTATTACGAGTCACTAACTCGTTATAACGAGTTAAAAAAATTTGTTTACTTTTTCAAATATGAGACTATCCGGCTTTCGTAGATTTGAACCCGGTCGTTTTATAAAAAAAAAACATCGTTACCTATAAAAGTCGATGACTTTTTTTTTTTTTTTTTTATCTTTTCCGATGACATCCACTGAACCACGCAGTTGACCCTACATTCCTAAGGAAAATTAACGTACAGGTGAAGTTGAAAATAATATCGGTGAAGTTGTTTCGATTTTTTGAAATTTACAAAAAAATGCCCTTGTGAAACAAAATTTCAAAGCGACAGTTTTTTAGTGGAAAAACTTGAAGAACATGTTCATGCTAAATTCATTTTGTTTCACGGAGGCAGTTTTTCTGAAATTCGGGGATACCCCTCCGTTTTAATACTAAAAATTACATCAATCGCTTATTGCTTGATCTAAACTCGAATTAGTTTGACTAATTTTTGTCAATACACGTCTTTTAAACTTATTTTCACAAATGTTTGAATCAAGACATAAGTTCCAATTGGTTTTATCGTATATTTCAATAACTTAATTTTATCGATCTTTTATGCTTCACCTTTGGAGAAATTAACATGAGACGTGCAACACTTTCTTTGGATTAACCAATTTGAATTTCACACGGTTGATAATTTTATCAAACGTGAAGGAAAAACAGGATTCAAATTCACACAAGTCATCGTATTTCGTTTTACACTCCTCAGGCAAAATGTGGGTCGATGGAAATTCCCAGTAAATTGTCAGATTTACCGATGCTTGAGAGGAATGTGACAGACTTTTATTCATTACAATATGGTGTTCCATGTGACAGAAATTGTTGAAGAACAATGCATTTTAAGCAATACATTTTATAGGAGTAGACTCAATTGTTTGGTTACTGGTTATTATCATGATAAGCTGAATAAATTTCATAAATTTGCCGTATGTATGTTATAAACATCGGATCACTGTTTCATCATTATCATTATAACAATAAGGAACTCTAAATGACGTAACAAGTATATAAAAGTTTCCATTGAATCACAAGTTATGATTTAATGCAAAGAATTATGGTCATATTGCAAATTTTCAATTTAATCAATACAAAATTTACATATTATAAATTTGATATGACACTACTATGACTTTTACTATGAATATTTGGCGTGCGAAAAAATATGCTAACTTTTTGTTTGTTTTTGGATGGTTGATTGTATATTGTTTAACCCCCTCGAGAATTTTTCACTCATATGGAGACATCACTATTGCCGGTGAAAGGTTATAAAAATTTACTCTATGCTCGGCGCTTATGCTCTTTTAGAAGGGGGGATCTTTATCGTACCACACCTGCTGTGCCACGTGGCCTCGGTTTTTGCGGTCTCATTCGACGGACCACCCCATTTAGTCGCCTCTTATGACAAGCTAGGGGTACAGAGGACCTATTCTAACCTGGATGATCCCCACGTAACGTTTGTTTTGGAATTCTATTGTTTTGGCGTTCTATTTCCATCTACAAAAGTATCTTCATACAAATTTGTAAAGGTACTAAAATTAAAAACATTAAGAATGTAAATTTTACCAGGTGATATCAGCATTTCGACAATATGTACTGTCGCAAATGCAGTGTAAAGTTTTCCATTAATTTCCAGTCCGATTCCAAAACTAAACTCAAGAAAATATTTTGTACCATGTTGTTATCGATGCTGTACATTTCTGATATAAAATATACGCAAAACCAATCTTCACATTACATGCACCTCTCTTCCTACCACGCCTCGATTTTGGAACACTTTTTACTTTAATTACAAGCACAGGCACCTTAAGTGTGGATAGCTTATATAGATCTTATGTACATACCCCCCCCCCCCCCCCCTCAGAATGAAATCATTTTATACAGAACCAAAAATGTATCCAAAATATGGCATTTCCCCCACCGATCACCCTCATAAGTGTCGTTCTGAATAGTAAGTGTGTACCTTCTGTAAGCTTTAGAGATATGTAAAACCATGTAAACATACAGGGGGCTACCTACTTTAATACCGATTCATGGGGTATAAACCAACTTTTATCGAAGGAATTTCTGCGAATATCTCGTCAAGCTAATGTAGTTCTACTAAGGTCTTTCGTCTAAATCCCATGCCATTCGTTTTATTTGTCGTATTCTGCCATTTATTTCATCGTACCCGAGCTTTTACGTCCATTGACAGCCTTATTTAAGGAGGTTATGACATCACCTTGCGTCTCGCGTTATCTGATTGGCCCTTCAATCTTCCGACCACCTCGGTCTTTTTCTTAGCAATGAACGAACATATATTAAAGAGCTATTTAAAATTTGTCAAAGGCGCATGGTTTTAAAAACGAAAATGACTAATATGAATATCAACTCAGATTATTTCATAGTAAAAAGCTAGTTTTCATACATAACTTTATAGAATTAATTATTTGAAGATGATAATCAATGGAAATTATTTCAGCTGAAATGCATATGCTTATTTGAAGTATATTTTAAAAAGATGACGCAAGTTTTACACCCCGTCGAGAATTATTCACGTACATTGAATGTTACAAGATGTACATGTAGGTGAAGTATCACATATTTATACACTTATGCTTAGCGCTTACGGCTTTTAGCAGTGAGGGCTCTTTAACGTGCCGACGCCTACCGCGACATCGGACTTCCGTTTTTAAGATATTCCATGTATAATGAAAGGATAATGAACAATTTTGAAGGATTTAGATCAACATAAATGTTTATTGTTAAATAATGATGAAAGTGAAGCAGATGAAATTCACATGAATGGTAAATGATTAGAAGCTGACCTTTTTGCACTTAAGACTTTTTGGAAGAGTTGTCTGCCCTTTGTAAAAATAAGAAAAATCAAATTTTCTAATAATGTGCATGGTCAATGATTAATTTTATTTCATATTTTCACTAAGAGAAAGTGTTTGTAACTTTCTACCAAGAGATTTGTATGAAAATATAATTTCTTTTTTAAAAAAATGTAATAAAACATGTTTTTCCCATATACTTCAATGTTAAATTCTATATGAAATAAATCAAGCAGTAAACAAAATTTTGAAAATTCCTTTGGGGGTTTATTTTTATTTGATGAATCCTTCAAAATGATACCATGATTACAAAAATTCCATCATCCATTTATTAGATATGAAATATGGTCATTATACATTGAATACCTTAAGGTCATATCCTTTTAAATACCGAGCGTTTGGCAAAGGAGCAATCACTACATCTATGTTTATGTTTGACACGGCCATGCCACGAGCAGGACTTGAACTCACGACCTCCCGGTTACGAAGCGAACACTCTATCATTGAGCTACAACGACCGTTAAAGGCGCCTCAAATACATTACGTTCACCAGAAGTACGAAACTTGTACAAAATAGATGCTTCCAACTACTGTGTAGGTAACTAATTAGTGTTTTACGGTGCGATACTGGAGACGAGCGAAGACCCTTAACATCTTACACAACACGACTTTAGACATTTGATCTGCCTATTCATTTAACCATGAACATATAGCACAGTTGATGTGTGTCGTGACGTCAACAAAAATGGAAAACGGAAATATTCATATCTACTGATCAGTCATCCAAAAAATTACTTTGTTAAACACCACTCTGATTCCACGCACAAGTACTCTGAAGTTGAAATACAAAATATGCTAGAGTTCCTCATTGACAATATCTTTGTGGTCTTTGGTGATCAGGTCTTCCAACAATATGTTGGAATTCCTATGAGCACGAATTGTGCTCCTTTGTTAGCTGACCTGTTTCTATATTCATATAAAGCAGAATTTATTCAAAAACTTCTACGTGAGAAGAAAAAATATCTTGCTGTGGCCTTCAATTCGACATTTAGATATATCGATGACGTTTTGTCTATTAACAATAATAACTTGCATTCATACGTTGATTTTATATATCCCTGTGAGCTCGAAATAAAAAAAACACCACAACGTCGTCCACTTCTGCTTCATACTTAGATATTTTATCGAATGTAGACATCAATGACAAACTGACAACTCAACTCTACGAAAAACGGGATGATTTCAGCTTCTCTATCGTCAACTTCCCATATTCATTCAGCAATATTCCATTATCACCTGCATATGGTGTTTATATCTCTCAACTGATTCGATACGTAAGAGCTTGTTCTGTGTGTGGTAAGTTTTTAAATCGAGGCAAACTACTGACAAACAAGTTGATGGTACAGGGGTTTCGACAGTCTCGATCGAAGTCAGCACTTCGCAAATTCTATGGTCGTTATACCGATCTAGTTCGTCAATACAACCTATAATTGGGTAAAATGCTGTCTGACGTGTTTCATACTGATTGTTAGGCCTTTCTTGGCACACTGATTTTGACTACGGATAACTCGGTTTACCTGATCAGGATATAGGGCGCACGGCGGGTGTGACCGGTCGACAGGGGATGCTTACTCCTCCTAGGCACCTGATCCCACCTCTGGTGTGTCCAGGGACCGTGTTTGCCCAACTATCTATTTTGTATTGCTTATAGGAGTTATGAGATTGATCACTGCTCGTTATCTACACCGCTGGCAACAAAACTTAACAAAGGTATGATAAGACATGTCTGATTAGGTGATTATAGATATAGGCTACTCTATACTAGTTACATATATAATACTTTATAACTACAGATGCACATCCAGGCAATGACAGTTTGCATGTTAAAGTTGTTGACAGCAGACGATGTCACTTGAACTTCGTCAGTCACGGAAAGAGACGAATAATCAAAAGTCAATACATATTTAGATAGGTATCGACGGTTAATGAGTTGCTTGAATATACACATCAATTCAACACGCCATATAACAATTTACTCGTGGATTTAATTCATTCTTGTGATGTTTCCGGTAAGTTTGTATGTATTCAGGGATGATTTAGCGAACATTGGGGTATCGTGATGTCATATATTTCAAAGCGCTGTATAATAGGTAGCAAAGCTTACTGATACTTGTATAATAGGTAGCAGAGCTTACTGATACTTGTATAATAGGTAGCAGAGCTTACTGATACTTGTATAATAGATAGCAGAGCTTACTGATACTTGTATAATAGGTAGCAGAGCTTACTGATACTTGTATAATAGATAGCAGAGCTTACTGATACTTGTATAATAGGTAGCAGAGCTTACTGATACTTTTATAATAGGTAGCAAAACTTACTGATACTTGTATAATAGATAACAGAGCTTAAAGTTAATGCTACTTGCAATGCACCGCCTATGATGCGATAAAAGAAATCTAAGTAGGAGAAACTTTCATACTTTGCGGGTGTCATTAAAACGAATTTTGTGTCAAGAAAGCACTATAGTTCCGCTGTGATGTCCAGAGACGGGTTTTTTTCCCAGGTCATCATGGGTAATCCTCACCATAAGAGCAATCCTGTGGTAAACCGGGTTAGAGTAGGTCCTCAGTATCCCTTGCTTGTCGTAAGAGGCTATTAAATGGGACAGTCCTTCGAATGAGACCGCAAAAATTGAGGTCCCATGTCACAGCAAGTGTGACACGATATTTTAGAGATTCCTCGATCCCTGCTTAAAGATTTCATTGTTTCTAGGAAATATTTACTGGAAAAAAATCAATAAATAACACTTTATTGTCTTATTTTCATTTGGTATCAAAAGAGTGGTCACCGTAGTACATTCGAGATAGTTTTCCCGCTAGATGAAAAGACCCGAGAATGTACGATTGTTGTCATTCCTGCTAGAATGGAAAGTATATTTGCGTAACACGATCGGTTCAACACTAACATATGTCGACACTTATACTATCCGGTGTGACCGATCATCTAAAGGTCAATTCTAGCCTCTTTTCTGATACTGAATACTGAAATTGTCAGCTATCGACTGTCAAGATAAAATTTAAATCCCTAACTATTTTTGTCTCTTAAATTCTTAAACTAATTCTTGTCATACATACTAATACTACAACCAAAGGGCATTCTATATATTCTTTGAAAATCACAACTTTTATAAACGCAAAGTACACATGTAGCTAAATTGGACCGCTGCAGTGTTATTTCTTAAAGCCTTAGGATAGACATCACACCGATTCACGTGTTCTATTTTGAAATCCATTCATTCCTGATACAAGATCAGTAATAAATAACAAAACATAAATTGGACTAGCAACAACACGTAGCAGCTTTATTATACATGTAGTATAATACCATACATAGAAATATATTTTGATTATTATTGAAATAGTTTACGTAGGAGTAATAAATTCGATTGTTCACGCCAAAAGACTTTCAATGATCATTATTGCGAGGTAGGATTTCCGGATCTATTTATGTCATTTAAAATTGCTTTTTAATTTCTTTTTTTTTTTATACAGAAATAATCAGTAACACAACCTTCTCTTGTTTCTTTTCGTGTAGTATCTTATTGCAGTTAGAACGATGTCAAAATGTAGAGAGTGTCTACACAAATGTACTCAAGTGTAGTATTTGACGTTTAAAGGATTTACAAGATTAAGGTCGTTTGATATCAGCAGACTTGTCCGTCATCATGACAATTAAATTGTGACTATATTACCGAACCGTATATAACAAGATTGATCACGATAAAAAAATGTTTGTGGTTGTTTTAGTCCAGGATTTAGGATCAAGAAATGTTTCTTTGATTTGAAAAGGAAAACTCTTAAAGCATTCCTATGTAATTTCTAGGTGACCAATGAGAATGTTTCAGATAGATTGAGATAAATGTAGAGTTACTTGTAATTGGAGACACAATCAATTTCAGAGTACATACGTTTGTTCCATTGTTTCAGTCTTATTAAATATAATGATCTTTCTTTTCTACATGCTGATCCCTATATATTTACATTCACGGAATCTTCGCTTTTATATTTCTTTTGAAATTCTTTCTTTTTAAATACATGTCTTTTCAGTTTCAAACTAGTTCGATCCGATACCACTTTCCCCGTAATCATAACCAAATATGCAGCGTCGTCAAGGTCAAAGGCTGTATTAGCTGGAATGGTCGGCGATATATTTCAGTACTTAAATCTTGTTTATATTTTTAAAAGAAATACATAGAAATATAGATATAAACAATAAAAAGTCTTTCTTTGTTGTTTTATCGGGTGATGAAGGTATGTAATGTAGCATTGCAGGGGAAAAAATCGTAACGTGCATGTCAAGAAAGTTAAACAAGGCAATCTAAGAAACTCCTCCTTTTGACACCCCCACCCCTTTCCCTTTGATGCTACGTGCATGTGTAAATTTATTCTATGAAAGTTTTTAAGGGTTTCACTATAGACAAACAATAAAAGGAAATGTTTTCCCTTCCATATGGATAAGAACTTTAAACGAACTCATCATTTTGTTAAGGAGGAGAAGGATATCAGATGGTTGTCGTATTTACATGATTTAGGATATCTAATCTCATTCATAGGATTTCCTCAGGTGCTTGGGTGTGTGGACGGAACGTTTATACGAATAACGATGCCACCAGAACATGAAGTGGATTATATAAGTAGGAAAGGCTTCCATTCACTGAATGTACTGGTGTGTCAATTAATAGATGCAAGGGGGGTTATAAAAGAAAGAACAAAGCACGAATCACTATTCGTTATCTTCACCTTTCAGTCATATTAACTTGCACGAAGAATTAACAGAGGGAAGGTTTGTGCATGCATCAATGACAATGACTGTGATTCGATACAAATGAACTTTATTAGATGGATTGTGGACCCAATTTTCGCTTCACATCCTTGTGTGGGAGATGGCCAGGATCGACCCATGACAGCGGGGTTTTGAGATCGTCCACACTTTGTCGTCAGTTTAAGACAGGTAAAACTGATGATATAGAGATATGCGGCCCAACACCATTCATACAAACGAATACTAGTATGCCATGTTTGTTTTGTAGGTGTGCACAATGGGCTGGGGATTCCAGATACCCCAGCAATCGGTACCTAATGACGCCTTACGATGTACCGACTAATGCTGCATAGGAGAACTTTAGTAGGGCAATTACAGACATACCGGATTTTGAACAAAGAGATTCCAATGTCTTCATTCTGTCTACGATGTTCACCAGAACAGACAGTTACTTACATCACTGCTTGTGTAGCCTTACATAATGTAGGCATTGACAATTTAGATGTCTTTGTTAATAACAACTGCTTAGATTTTGATGTAGCTCAATGTATTCATCAACCTTAAGTCTTACAAAATAATGATGGTTGTAGAAAAAGAGATGAAATAATCCCAGTGATCTTCTCATGAATATCAACTTTATATCTTGGAAAAGCTGCAAATGATATACATGCAATGGTTTATTCCAGTTTTGGGCCCGGGGTGCATAAAAGCATTGATGAACGAATTAAGTGGAAATCTTTTTAGAAAGAATTGAAGCAATACATATGCTTAATTATCAACAACTGGGCTTCACTATTTCATACTGAAAACGAAAAGCTTATCATACTACAAACTCGACTCCGTCAAATTTTACATCTCTACAAGAAATACACTACAGTATTCTATATATGCAATAATTACATGCTCCAATAATAGAAGATAAATGGGGTAAGTTTAATATAATGTGTGCTTAAAACGTAACTTTTAAAAAGAAATCTTAAGGAGGTACTCTACATCGTCATAATGGCTGACTTCCTTTTAAAACATGGATGAAAATATAAATATCAGCAATATTTGTCTATTCATTTCAAAACTCATCGCCCAGTAGGTTAGCACGTCGACTGATGAACTGTAGATCGCGTGTTCGAGTCCAGCAGGGATTTAAATTTTTTTTTAAAAAGATAACTTTCTACTAAAACTGCATTTTTTAACTAAATAAAGTAAATTTGAAAGTTTTCAATTTCAAAATATTGTTGTACATATCCTCCACTATTTATCCATATCAAATTTCTCTGGTTTAGCATACATCCTTAAGGTAAAGAGGTATTTGAGAAATTAAGAAAAGGAAAATAGTTATTATCAAGTGTATTTCTAATGTCACAGATCGATTCTGAAAAACACAAAATAACTTCAATCAGGATGCTTCTTGGGGGACTCGGGTTATCCATGCTCCCACTATTTGATGACCCCATACAATGCTCCCAGTAATGCATTATTGAACAGACAACGATTCCCTTATCATTGGATTTTGGCCGTTTTTGTTGGTGGATGCCCACCTTTTTTTGTGGGCAGGCAGCTATTGGGTGGCATTTATACTGGGTTTTGCTTGGTGTATTATTATTGTATTTGTCAGTAGGGGGTCAGCTTGCACATTATGATGCCAAATTGTTTGACATACAGGGTATAATCTACTGACCCCCTAATAAGCTAAATAGTTTTCTACATTGTGTATAAATGCAGTATTGTTTGTATTTTTTTGGTGCTAGGGGGTCAGCTTCCATATTGTGAGGATGATGGGTTTTCCATTTTTCTGTGTACTAGTCAACTGACCCCCTAACTGTTTTTCGTCATTTACAGAATAAATGACAATTTCTCAGTTCATGAATTATACCCCCTTGCATCTATTAATTGACTGAGTCATAAACAAAGCTAAAGTTGACAGAGCTTCCCCTGTTGGAACGAGTGCAAAACCCCATGTACGGTTTACAGTCAGTAATGACAATTTTAGAATTATTAAAGTTTATCGTAACTTGTCCGTTTTACATACAGTATTAATGACAATTTTAGAATTATTGAAGTTTGAACAGCTATAGTTGTAATTGTAGCTGTTTTGATGATCAATGAGGTTCACATTCAGGTAATTATCCTCCTATCTTCATCTCAGACTGGCCGCTTTGAAATATGGTAAGGTAAATATATGCTTTGGTTTGAAATTGCTAATCATTTTCAAACGAGCCTCAGATGGTACAGTGTGGTACTGTGTATGATTGGCATCTTATAATTTACTTTTTTATGTTTCTATCAATGCATTCGCCGTATGATTAATAGTTTGTACAATTAAAGAGAAAGAAACACACCTGGTCATCAGCATCTCGTCACGAAGAAGATTAGAGAGTCTGTCAAATATATAAAGATCTAGGATTTTTATATCTCATCATGAAGATTAGAAAGTCTGTCAAATATATAAAGATCTAGGATTTTTATATCTCATCATGAAGATTAGAAAGTCTGTCAAATATATAAAGATCTAGGATTTTTATCTCATCATGAAGATTAGAAAGTCTGTCAAATATATAAAGATCTTGGATTTTTTATTCGCTCTCGTCAGTAGTGCGATATCCAGTGAACGCATATTTTACATGCATGCATACGGGGTTTTTTGTCACCAGCATTATAGGATAATATTCAGGAATGGATAGAATGACAGACACTTTTATTGTATGATTGATTAATAATTCGATGCTTACCGATTGGTTGAGATTCAACAGTTTAGGAAAAAATAGAACATTATGTTCACAAGTCTACACAAGCCTTTGGGGAGGAAAACACTTGATTTCTCGGGTCAATTTGAGAATTTCAAAATTAATACAATTGATTTTTTTAGGTCACCCAATCAAAACTCGCGTCGCTACTAATTTTCTACTATCTTGCATTGTGATCGTAAAAAAAGGATGACTTCTATCAGGAACTTACGTAAGCCCTGGTCTGAAGGTTATAAAACTTTTTTGAGCACGTTTTTACACTCGAACTCTGTGCTCTAATTCGTACTCATATTCAAAAGTGGAGGTTATAAATCTTTATAAAACCATTCTCATACTCAAATAAGAGTACATGGTCAAGATTTCTCGAGTATGCTTCGGAGTTTGCTCAGAGTTGTACTAAAAAAACATGGTTGAGTTTAAGTATGAGTACGGTAAAAGTTTTATAACCCCCAGGGCAGAAACTTATTCAAATATCGAGATTTGGAATTCGAAGTTCGAAATTTAAAATCCAAAATGACCAATCAAAATTTAGGTCACAATATCTATTTTTAAGATTAAAGCTTTGAGGTTACATACATTACAATTGTTTTCATTGGAAAAAATAAATCAAACGAGAATTTACACACCAATAAATTCGAAAACGCTATGCATACACGCGCCTGAAAACAAATAACATAGTGCGGGGAAACTATTCGAATTTCTGAAATTGATAATACAGGGAACGAATTGGAATTATAAGAATCAAATATTCTTTTTTGAAGAACTTACCGATGTGTAAACTCCGGACATTTCACTTACACTTAACATAAATGTACTTCACACTTTTATTCAGTTTGTGAGTAAAATGTCCAGAGTTCACGAATCGATGAATTCTTCAAAACGACTGTTTAATCCTATAATAAACTTAAAAGATGACAGAAAGCAAGTCAGATAAAGTGTTGGGGTTTTTTTTTAAATGTAAAACTATGCGGTTACGATATTCATAAGTACACAGTGGACGTTAGGGAAGTCGTACACTTTTTAGCTCACGTGAGCTTTTCTGGTTAAAATTTGTCCGTTGTCTGTCGTCATCGTAAACTTTTCACATTTTCATCACCACTGGGCCAATTTCAACCAAACTTGCCACAAAGCATCCTTGGGTGAAGAGGGCTTTCAAGTTTGTTCAAATGAAGGACCATGTCCCTTCAAAGGGGAGATAATCACAATAATGCAAAAATAGGGTTGGGTCATTTAAAAATCTTCTTCTCAAGAACCACTGAGCTAGAAAAGCTGAGATTTACATGAAAGCTTCCTAACATAGTGCAGATTCAAGTTTTTACAAATCATGACCCCCGGGGGTTGGATGGGGCCACAATAGGGAATCAAAGTTTTACATAATAATATATAAGGAAAATCTTTTAAAATCTTCTTCTCAAGAACCACTGAGCCAGAAAAGCTGAGATTTAAACAAAAGCTTCCTGACATAATGCAGATTCAAGTTTGTTCAAATCATGGCCCCCGGGGTTTGGATGGGGCCACAATAGGGGATCAAAATTTTACATACTAATATATAGGATAAATCTTTAAAAACATTCTTCTCAAGAACCACTAAGCCAGAAAAGCTGAGATTTACATGAAAACTTCCTGACATAGTGCAGATTCAAGTTTGTTCAAATCATGGCCCCCAGGGGTTGGATGGGCCACAATAGGGGGTCAAAATTTTACATACTAATATATAGGATAAATCTTTAAACATATTCTTCTCAAGAACCACTGAGCCAGAAAAGCTGAGATTTAAACAAAAGCTTCCTGACATAATGCAGATTCAAGTTTGTTCAAATCATGGCCCCCGGGGGTTGGATGGGGCCACAATAGGGGATCAAAATTTTATATACTAATATATAGGATAAATCTTTAAAAATATTCTTCTCAAGAACCACGAAGCCAGAAAAGCTGAGATTTACATGAAAGCTTCCTGCCATAATGCAGATTCAAGTTTGTTCAAATCATGGCCCCTGAGGGTGTGATGGGGCCACAATAGGGGATCAAAATTTTACATACTAATATATAGGATAAATCTTTAAAAATATTCTTCTCAAGAACCACGAAACCAGAAAAGCTGAGATTTACATGAAAGCTTCCTGCCATAATGCAGATTCAAGTTTGTTCAAATCATGGCCCCTGAGGGTGTGATGGGGCCACAATAGGGGATCAAAGTTTTTCATACAAATATATAGGAAAAATCTTGTTCTCAAGAACCACCGGGCCAGAAAAGCTGAAATTTACATGAAAGCTTCCTGACATAGTGTAGATTCAAGTTTGTTCAAATCATGGCCCCCGGGGGTTGGATGGGGCCACAATAGGGGATCAAAATTTTACATACTAATATATAGGATAAATCTTTAAAAATATTCTTCTCAAGAACCACGACGCCAGAAAAGCTGAGATTTACATGAAAGCTTCCTGCCATAATGCAGATTCAAGTTTGTTCAAATCATGGCCCCTGAGGGTGTGATGGGGCCACAATAGGGGATCAAAGTTTTTCATACAAATATATAGGAAAAATCTTGTTCTCAAGAACCACCGGGCCAGAAAAGCTGAAATTTACATGAAAGCTTCCTGACATAGTGTAGATTCAAGTTTGTTCAAATCATGGCCCCTGAGGATAGGATGGGACCGCAATAGGGGGTCAAAGTTTTACATACAAATATATAAGAAAAATCTTTAAAAGCTTCTTCTCAAGAACCACTAAGCCAGAAAAGCTTATATTTACATGAAAACTTTCTGACATATTTCAGATTTCAGTTTGTAAAAATCATGGCTCCCAGGGGTAGGATGGTGTCATAAGGGGGGATCAAAGTTTTGCATACAAATATAATGGGGAAATCTTTAAATATGAGCCAAGGTGAATCAGGTGAGCGATGTGGCCCTTGGGCTTCTTGTTATTTCTTGTTGAAATTCAGCGATGTTTTCTAACTGATTAAACAATTCCTCTAATATGTTTACCAAACGACGAAACATACCATTTTATCATGTAAAACTTATACGGTACCAATTTTGATATTATGTTATGATGTACGCTTAGCATGCAGACGGGTCAGTAGAAAGAGGGACTTGTTCCAGCTCCTATAACTTTAACTCTGCACCAAAATATGTGAAGCAGGTCAAATGATGACGAATACACCCTCATGAAAGCCGATGATAACGAACAGTGATCATCTCATAAATCCTATCAGGAATACCAAATAAAGAGTTGGCCAAACACGGACCCCAGGACATACCAGATACCTGAAATTGAAATGGTATATGAAGCATATTAACCGATGGTGCCCCTCTAAAAATTGATTTTGGTTTGATTTTTAAGTTTAATTTTAATTGATCAGTAGGCTAGGTACTAGTATACTCCAGCCATTAGAGATTAAGCGGCGTCATTTTTATTATATGTTTTCATGTATATGCATTTTTGGCTTTAATTTCATTACATTTTATTTTCAATTTGCTACATTTTATTTTGCATATGTATTTTCATAACGAGATAGATAAGGAACGTAGGGATGTTAAATGAGGCACCTATATGTACACCGTGGAGGAAATTCGAATCATGAATAACTAGTTCTCTATGATCTATGTTGTCTCTTTTTACATTTCAGAATGTGTCATTACTGCAGAATATTGATTTAAGCACTTTTTTAAAAATATGTATGTTATCTAACGGATTCAATTAAGAAATGATTTGTTTCGAAAACTGCAATTACGGTGTGTACGTACAAATTGAATAACGCGCTTAGTACAACGTAACTGCAGTTGCAGTAATGTAGTCCTCTCCGAATTTTTTTTGGGGAGTGGGGGGGGGGGGGGGGCTACAACTCCTTAGGATCTCCGTAATGGTGCAAATGCGGGATTCATTCCCGCAACATTTTCGATCATTCTAAACATTTGCTGACTTTCTTACGTAAATAAAATGACATTCAATTTTTCTTAGTCAATATATAAATTTATGTAAGCTTTCAAATGCATCTAGGTTTAATATTGAAAGCTCGAGTTTCATAATACACCGTGCGCCTGTAAGTGTTAGTTATATAATGTAAATATGTACCTAAATAGCAACAGACTCTGGTGGCATCTATCTACTTACGAGATGTATTTGCTATTACGGAAATAGCCGAGTAGTTACGATTGAGAGCTCACGTAACTCTCTTTAGAAGTACAATCGGATAGTTTATCCATTGAGAATTCACGTAACTCTCTTTAGAAGTACAATCTGATAGTTTATCCATTGAGAGCTCACGTAACTCTCTTTAGAAGTACAATCGGATAGTTTATCCATTGAGAGCTCACGTAACTCTCTTTAGAAGTACAATCGGATAGTTTATCCATTGAGAGCTCACGTAACTCTCTTTAGAAGTACAATCTGATAGTTTATCCATTGAGAGCTCACGTAACTTTCTTTGCAAGTACAATCGGATAGTTTATCCATTGAAAGCTCACGTAACTCTCTTTAGAAGTACAATCGGATAGTTTATCCATTGAGAGCTCACGTAACTTTCTTTGTAAGTACAATCGGATAGTTTATCCACTGAGAGCTCACGTAACTCTCTTTAGAAGTACAATCTGATAGTTTATCCATTGAGAGCTCACGTAACTTTCTTTGCAAGTACAATCGGATAGTTTATCCATTGAGAGCTCACGTAACTCTCTTTAGAAGTACAATCTGATAGTTTATCCATTGAGAGCTCACGTAACTTTCTTTGTAAGTACAATCGGATAGTTTATCCACTGAGAGCTCACGTAACTCTCTTTATAAGTACAATCTCATAGTTTATCCATTGAGAGCTCACGTAACTCTCTATACAATAGCAACAGAGCATACACAAAATAGCAAAGTACTTACATCCATTTCATAATGCATTGACATAAAAGCGAACACTTATAATGCACTTTTATTAGCACTATTTATGTTCTATAAATGTATCACAGTCTGTCACATAATTTGTCAACAATATTCATCTAACCAGACAAACAAAATAAATTAGTACAAAAAACAGCAGGTGCAAGACCAGGGTAATACTGCCACAGTTTGCTCTCAGATTTATTGCAGCCTACAGAGATGTAAAATGCAAAGCAATTACAAATGTACTGGGGAAAGCAAATATGTAATCATGTGAATCATTTAAGTATTTGCCATACAAATTTCAAAGAATTATAAATCCGCTAATGAATATACATGATGTATATAATAATTAATGAAAAATAATTTAATGACGTGGTTTCAATAAACTTATGATAATCCAACTTTGACTTACTTTGATAATTTAACCCCCCAAAAATACTAATCAACTTAAATGCTATGTCATTCAAATAATATCTATGGATATTGCATTGGGCAGTTAAAAAAACCCAGCACCTCTACGGACATTTCAGTATATTTGTCAAGTTCTAAATTTTATGAAACTAACACAGGAAGACACGCGGGCTCTGAGCTGCTCTGATTCACAGGTACTCTAAATGGGATGTGTATGAGGCCAGGCTTAGACTGCCCACATTGTATAACCGATCCTGTTTGGTATGATTCATCATGTTTGTCAATGTTCCTCCAGGCATGCGCAGATTCATGTAATCCCACAATACTTTGTAGCAAAATCTGTACTGCTCCTATGGAAAGAAGATTACATTCAGAATAAGTAGAAAATAAACATCTAGTTGGTTAATTGGTTTTATATTGTTTAATGTTTCGCTCGAGAGTATTTCACTCACATGAAGACGCCACCATTGCCGGTGAAATACTGAAAAAATTAGGCCTATGCTCGGCGCTTACAGCCTTTGAGCAGGAACGGATCTTTATAGTGCCAAACCTACTGAGTCACAGGGCCTCGGTTTCTGCGTTCTTATCCGAAGGACCGCCCCATTCAGTCGCCAATAACGGCAAGCACGGGGTAGTATCGTACTGAGGACCTATTCTAACCCAAACTTTCACGGTATAATATATTAGGTATGTGTTTATAGATGTACATACTTTGCAGTAATTTGTACAGAGCACAGAGAATCCACTGCTTGAAACACTCTGTAGATATATGTACAAACAAGTGTCAATCTACTGAATATTTAAACTATCCACCACATTACCTGTGTCAATCCTATACAACATTAACAAACTATCCATCATATTACCTGTGTCAATCTATACAACATTAACAAACTATCCATCACATTACCTGTGTCAATCTATATACATGTATCATTAACATACTATCCATCATATTACCTGTGTCAATCTATATACATGTATCATTAACATACTATCCATCATATTACCTGTGTCAATCTATATACATGTATCATTAACATACTATCCATCACATTACCTGTGTCAATCTATATACATGTATCATTAACATACTATCCATCATATTACCTGTGTCAATCTATATACATGTATCATTAACATACTATCCATCATATTACCTGTGTCAATCTATATAACATTAACAAACCATCCATCACATTACCTGTGTCAATCTATATACATGTATCATTAACATACTATCCATCATATTACCTGTGTCAATCTATATAACATTAACAAATCATCCATCACATTAGCTGTGTCAATCTATATACATGTATCATTAACATACTATCCATCATATTACCTGTGTCAATCTATATACATGTATCATTAACATACTATCCATCATATTACCTGTGTCAATCTATACAACATTAACAAACTATCCATCACATTACCTGTGTCAATCTATATACATGTATCATTAACATACTATCCATCATATTACCTGTGTCAATCTATATACATGTATCATTAACAGACTATCCATCATATTACCTGTGTCAATCTATACAACATTAACAAACTATCCATCACATTACCTGTGTCAATCTATATACATGTATCATTAACAGACTATTCATCATATTACCTGTGTCAATCTCTACAACATTAGCAGACTATTCATCACCAGTGATAATCAGTAATATCGTTAAAGTCTATCCACAATCTTCGGACTATTCTACAGAACGTTTATCGACAATCTATCATCCGTGGCAACCAATGAATTATTGCTACATTAATATTGAATGTTTACCGACTTCATAAAACATGACAATCTGACGAATGCTTTCAGAAAGTTGACACTTCTGTTACCGCAGTCTCATTTTAAGTCTAAGTCTCATGTTAGGTCTAAGTCTCGCGTTATATCTAAGTCTCACGTTATATCTAAGTCTCACGTTAGGTCGAAGTCTCAGGTTAGATCTAAGTATCACGTTAGGTTGAAGTCTCACATTAGATATAAGTCAGACGTTAGGTCTAAGTATCACATTAGATCGAAGTCTCACGTTATATCTAAGTCTTACGTTAGGTCTAAGTCTCACATTAGGTCTAAGTCTCAAGTTAGGTATAAGTCTCATATTTACGGAAGACAACATGCAGTGACAAGGTGAAAGTGATACCAAACGAGAGATCGTCTACATCTTATGACGTCAGAGTCATGATCTATGTCAGTCGTAATTAGATCGTCTACATCTTATCACTGAAGGCAGAGGCACGATCTATGTCAGCCGTAGTGACTTCCTTTTTAAATTGATATATGCATTAGATAGACGACAAAATGGTCAATCAAAGTGTCACGAATATACAGAGTCGCATTGTTTACATTGTTAACCGTTAGGCTAATTGAGAATGCAAGCAACGAGAAGACATTGTTTTGTTTTCAAATCTCACTAAATCTGAAATTCATGCATCTCACCATAAAAGAAACCGTCTATAACAACAATATCGCTTACTTTAAATGATATCCGTATTGGTTATTTGTCATCAAATATCTACACAATTTAAGGAAGTTGGCCCCTGAGCTTCTGAGCACAACTGCGCAGGATGCTACAACTAAGTATTTACTGGTTCAATACTGATCCAATTGGTGCAAACATGTTGCACATCTATTACTAAACCCTATCCAGTTGAAAAAAAACTTGTGTCCATTCAAATTTGGAAAGGGTTTTGTAGGAACTAGATTTTGTGGCGGAAGGATTGATTAATCAAAACGTTATAAATCTGTGTGATATTACAGTTTCTATTTCATTCAATATATCTTCTATTTTTATACTCCTATACGTGTATTTCAGTTTTATAATTTATCATACAAGTAGTTCAGACTTGCAACTAGTTCAAATGTTGTAATTTATTAATTTGGTTGATAATTTTTTTCAAAACAAAACACCAATTCTTAAAAAAGTTTAAATTAATTTACTCGAAAATTTGTATAAAAATTCAGTATTTTTGCCAATTTGGTTTCAACCCCCACATTTTTAAAGCTCCATTTCAAATTTGAAGACAAGGCCTTGAATATTATGTGAAATTTTAGAAATTGACATTACTCCTAATATGTACTTTGATATCATGGTGGTTTTTTTTGCATATGCAAGGTGAATATAACGAACAGTGATCAATCTCATAACTCCTACAAGCAATACAAATTAGATAGTTGGGCAAACACGGACCCCTGGACACACCAGAGGTGGGATCAGGTGCCTAGGAGGAGTAAGCATCCCCTGTTGACCGGTCACACCCGCCGTAAGCCCCATATCCTGATCAGGTAAACGGAGTTATCCGCAGTCAAAATCAGTGTGCCAAGTGCGAGAAGGTCATTATTTATTCCCATTACTAGTATTATTTTTTTTTATCTTTAGTGTTAGAAGACATGATTATATATCTATTTTATGTAATGATTGATTTGTGTTGCTTATGTTGTGTTGACAACAGCAGACAAATCAAGTTCAATTGAATAAATTTTAAGTGCAAAAAGGTCATGTTTAAAACACTGTAGCTCAATAACAAGCGTTGCGATCCCATTTTTTTTCTTTTTAATTTCCTAATTCTCCTTCAATGTACAATTCAAAAATACACTTCCCAAAAAATTGACATTACTCAAACTCTCAGGTGCTAACATCTTTAATATTTAAATATCCAATGTTTTTGCCTTTGATATGTTTACGATTTGTAATGATAGACATTTCCTCATGGACACGATGCCTTTTTGAACAATGCACGTATGAATACAGAATTATTTCATAAATATAGTACGTCTATTTTAACTGCTGGAAATTGCAACAAAAATGAAAGCAGAGTGCAAATATAAGAAACAGATTTCATTTCTTGAAAATATACACAAGATCTTTCATGGTTTATGGTATGATATAAGTTATATTCAAGGAGTTGTGTATAAATCATATCAAACCACAAACCATGGAAGATTCTTTTTATTACATGCTAGCCCCCTCCCCCGGTTATTCATTCACGTTACTGTATTGTTGGGAATTTTACTCTCGGACATTTTGTATACAAACTACATAAAATTTACGTCTGTTTGTGACGTCATAAACGGCGTAAGAAAAAACATAGTGTAATAATGGGTGATATCCAATGGATAAAGGAGTAAACATGCGATATGAACTGTCACTCCTTACGCCGACTAATGCGCGTTCTTGGCACGCTGATTTTGACTATGAATAACTCCGTTTACCTGATCAGGATATAGGGCTCACAGTGGGTGTAACCGGTCGACAGGGGATGCTTACTTCTCCTAGGCACTTGATCCCACCTCTGGTGTGTCAAGGGGTCCGTGTGTGCCCAACTCTCCATTTTGTATTGCTTATAGGAGTTATGAGATTGATCACTATTCGTTATATTTACCTTTATAGGAGTTATGAGATTGATCACTGTTAGTTATCTTTCATGTAGTATACCAGAGTGAGGGGTCACAGTGCATGTCCTCCTATATATGCAAGGTGAAGATAACGAACAGTGATCAATCTCATAACTCCTATAAGCAATGTAAAATAGATAGTTGGGCAAACATGGACCCCTGGACACACCAGAGGTGGGATCTGTTTCTTAGTGTACTATGAAGTCATACATTGTTCTTTACAACTTGACGTAGCAGTATCGTGCTAAGTGAAATAATGATTTACGTCACAATGTTGAGTAGTGAAGATTACCCATTGGCTTGTCGTATCACTTGAGATTTAGTTTTCTCACATTATCACCAGTGTGAGATCGACTTTACCCATGTGAGACAGCCATGTGAGATTTTTCTGTCTCACACTGCTGCGACGTCATTTGATTGTGACGTAATATATTTTCTATGATTTACGTTACACAGTGAAGATTTACGTTACACGGTGAAGCAAAAATATTTTTCATTGTTATCTTTAAATTTTAATGTATATAGCTTTCTGTTGGACAACCTTGGGTTTTTTAGTTTACACTTACAGTGTAAACCATTTTCGGATACGCTCTTTCTGCCTATCTAATTAGTTTTTGCATCGAAGTTCAAATGAGGATTTTGATAATTTAGAAATTTCTCAAAGCTCCTAAATTTATGCACTAAACTGTAGGTAAAATGTGAGAAAAATAATCCTTCATTATTAACTCGTGTGGGGTAGGGAAATTCCACCTCTGGAACAAGATTCGCTATCTAGGACTCGGCAAAGCCTCGTCCTAGACTGCGAATCTTGTCCCCTCGGTGGAATTTCCCTATCCCACACTCGTACTAATGAAGGATTCTATTAATCCCAAAAGTTGATAATTTTTATCCTCGGGGTCGGTTAAAAAAGTAAGCGTAGATTCGATACTCTGGTATGCGAGAGTGACTAATTTCAGTAATTTGTACATTATCATCTGAGTTATTGACCATATTGTCAATTATCTGTGACAATCTACAAACATATACATAGGGTCCACTATCTGTGGCGATTTAACATTATTCCCAGAAATACTAACCAGTGTGTCGACTATCTGAGGTCTGCGCCTCTTCATGTGTTTGACGTTATGATACACATCTACATCATGGTCTATTTCCATGGCCTCGGTTATTGTCCAGATAGCACAGAACAACCCGCTTTGAGTGGCACCATCTTTACAGTGTACTAACACAGGGGCAGTGTTCTCGTTGGATTGTCTTTGCCAACTCTTGACCAAATCAATGATGTCCAAAAGCATCGTCTTTGACTTGGGAACAAAGTCGTTTTCGCTCCAAGCATTGAACTGAAATTGTCGAACCTCACGGGGAGTCGACTTTGGCTTCAACATATTGTGAAGTTTAAAGTGACGAATTGTCACGTTTTCCTGCTGCCATATGTTTGTGTTGTCAACGAAAAAAGGCTCGAATTTCTTGATTTTATCCTCTGGCCAGTACTCCGCTGTAGTGTCGTCCTCACTTTGAAAGTCCTCCATCGCAACTATTGTGCGGACGCCATGATCGTAAACTAGTTTCCAGAAGTCAATTACCGTCGTATGAAGCGGGGACTGAGTCACGATGAAATGACCGTTCAGCTCATGACTATCCAAGAAAACCGCATTGATGTAGTCCGTGCGTTCAATGCCACCGGGAGTTTTCAACACCGGTCTGTATTTGTTAGGAGGTACTACATCTGGAAATCGATTTTTCGAATAATTAATTGGGATAAGAGATTCGGAACTCTCTTTCTGAGTCGGTTTTCGAGTAAACGATTGCAGAGATATGAACTGGTCTCTAAGAAATGAGTGTTTTGTTTTGGGATTGCGCATAGTTAACGTGTGATATTTCTCTTTCAAGTCAAAACCAGCACGTGTTTCTCCGGCAACACGCGCTTCAAAAATTGCTTCATATATAAAAATGTATTGTTTCACTGTTCGTACCATAGCAATTCTGTCTTTTCTCATTCTTCTTACAAAGGAGTACACGCTTATAACACCCTCGGCATCATACTGCTCCAACAAAGAATCGATTGCAATGAAAGTGCCTGTTCTGCTTACTCCCGTTCCACAATGCACAACGAGCGGTGACTTGTCATTTCCGTGATATTCGCGTACCTTATGCCGAAATTCGAGAAGGGGGATTGTATCATCAGGCACACCATGGTCAGGCCATGAGCAGAAATCAAAGATATGAACAACTTTTGTGTGAGCGTCTTGATTTGTTTTGATTTTAACCGTCCTAATAACGAAGTCGGCATACTCTTTCTCGTCAATAAGCGCTAGTGTAAAATTACCGTATTTCACAATCCCCAACTCCGAGTCAGGCCAGTATTTGGAGCATTTCACAATTTTATCTTCTATCACATTCGTGATCATAACAACTACTTTGATGTTGTATTGGAACAACATTCTCCAGAAGTCCAAAACGGTTTCCTCGTCAAAGGGACTTTGAGCTGCGATATATCTATGCGGCTGTTTGAACCCCTTGATGAAGTTAGCGTTGATAAAATCACTACTCGAATTTTCATCAGGGTCTAGCACAACTCTAGTATGGTCGTACGGTAATAAATGACGAAATCGGTTTTTCCTAGAATTCTTACTTCGTACCGCGTCATTCCACGACGACAATGGCTGTCGAGGAAGTTCATGAAACTCTTGTTGAAATGTAACAGGTGGAGACGTCATAGAGAGTGGAATATTTCCGTTCAGAATAGTCCCATGATAACCGTCATCTGGAACGAGATCTCGTCCGGACACAATGTACCGACTCTCCCTCAGAGAGTATATTGTGTTCCAGTGTTCGTGAGGGTTATAATCATCAACGTTAGTCAACTGCACCTTCTTTTCTTCTTCAAACGTGTCGTACAGAGGAGGAGAAAACCGGTTGGTTCTGGAGCGGAGGAAGAGTATCAGGAAAACAATAGCAACGAGTAAGATGATCAGAACAATGATCACAACGGCGATAATCACAGGCGTGTTGTCTGTTGATGTTACCGGAACAAACACGGGTGGAGCAGTGGTAGTTACGATCAGTACAGTGGTGGCAGACGGAGACATTTTGGAAAAGTTGGATCTCCTTCTGGTTCCAACGCTACTGACAATTTCGTAGTAAATATCATAGTTCGTGTTTTTCTTTAGTGGAGGATTTGATTGTCCTCCATTTGAGACACCGTCGCCCACGGTAAATAGTTTACTTGTTTTGATTTCAGAATCATTGAATCTTGCCACCACATTCCCTGCAGGGCCAGTCTGTCGTCGCCGTCGCCCGGACGCTTCAAGCTCATGAGCGTAAATCTGGTAAGCTGTGACAGGCCCAGTCTGAATATTAAATGGATAAACCTCAATAGTGATCGTCGATTCGGTTGTATTTTTCAGCACTGGAGGTGGTGGTTTATCCGGTGTTCCTTGGTATGTTCTTGCAACCCCTATTGCAGGAACACCAGTCCCCTCGGAAGTACTGGCTGAAACCTCGATCTTGTACTGTGTATATACGGTCAGTCCACACTGGTCGTGGGATAAAACGTCAGGTTGGAATTGCTCCATAGACTTGGAATCTGAGAATGTATTTCCCTTCGAGTCTGAGCATGTAATCTATACAAACAGAAAATATATATATAATATGAAGTGAAAATTCTATCTTGTGGACTAAAACATTATTGAATCGTGTGACCGTGAAACAAAAGTATGCCCCCTCGTTCACTCACTCTGACATAAATAAATTCAGGTATACCGTGTAATTATTAATAACTCCTCTGACAAAGGCTGGTGAAGTCCAGATAATTCTCAAACATGTTTCGTTTTGTGGAATAACAGTTAATGTAGCGGGCGGGCCGGGGATTGCCTGTCGTGTCTGGGTCTCCTTCACGTCACTGAAATCCCCCCACAGCCCTGGTTTGGTTCTGGCACGGACCTGATATTGTAAATAAAACCCAAAGGTAAGTAAAAAAATTGTTTAGTTTTCTTCTAAGACAGTTTACAGTTTTAAAACGACTGGAACCTTACTCGTATGAAGTAGTTTGTATAGGGAGTTAGCGATGTCACGGTAACGGATTTGACAGCGCTTGATTTGTGTGTGAAGTCCTTGAAGTCGAAGGTCGTACTAAATGCTATCTCGTACTCTCGAATTATTCCGTTTTTGATATATGGTTCAGTGTAGTTAACTTCAATGCTTTCAACTCCCGGGGAAATACTAGTGATAACTGGAGCGGAAGGTTCTGAAATGTTTAAAACAAAAGTCATAAACGTATGACCATTTCTACCGTTCATCAATCTATATACCTCATATCTATCAACCCTGCCAGTTTGTACATACCTGCTTCATCTGTGATTGCTGTATGAGAACTCTGCGGTCCATCCCCGACCGTATTTCTATAGGCCACCTCGAACGTGTAGTTGGTATGCGGATTTAATCCACCAATGGTCGTCCGTCCCTGTAAAGCAGTCCCGTTATTCTCTAACTGCCCAGTGTTCAAGACATGAAGGGTGTATGGATACCCCACAAGTTTACCTCCCCTTCCCTCACATTCTGGGAGGTCCCACTCCATTGTCAGACTGGTGGTGTTGAAGATGGTTTTTCTGAGGTTCTGCACACTTCCAGAGGGTACTATAACGGATTCAAAACATTTTCCAAAGGTCAATGTTTTCAAGTATATCTTCTTCAAACACTACCTTTTAGAAGGTACATTTATTTCTCGTTACGTCTTATGAAGCAAAGAGATCACACAGTCTTATAGAATATGCATCTTAAAGCTTATACTTACTTTCCTCCCGTGTAGTGATATCCCGGGATATAGTGCGGTCATTCTCCGTGGAATTCAAATTAAAGACATCGATCTCGGCTTTGACATTGTACCGTCTGTTAGGCAATAATCCACTCAGATTTAAAGAATCCCGTGCTGCGCCAATTCTTTATAAATATAGATAACTACCATCAGAAATAGCAATACAGGAACGACTACTCAAGTGTGAATAACTTTACAAGAAAGACAACTCGAGTTCAAATACATTGTATTCTAACTCCTATAAATCTGGCCCAATAACCATAAACTGAGAACAGACTTAAGTAAAAAAAAAAAAAAATTAAAAATTAAAAATAAAAAGATTATGCATATACCATGCTTTGTTACCATTAAACAAATACTACTTTTTTGACATTTTGAATATAATTTAAAAATGACCAATATGTCAAAATGAATTTTATTGACTTAAAAATTATCAATATTTTATATACATATGTAATAACGGCTAGGTGACTGATAAATGTACATCCAGGTTTGGTCTGCCCTACCTTGTGTTCTCATTAGTGATGTTAAAGTCTTTGCAGTCTCCGATTCCAGTTATTCCATAAGTGATGCTCACGTTACCAAGGTGATTACTGAAGTCTTTACCAGCCCAGCTCACTGTGATAAGATTACCCACCGAATCGTAGTTAACTACGAACTTTTCAAATAATGAACCTGTATAGAGTACAAAATAACAATACAATCTTTGTGCATAGTTTCCTCTTTTTAAAAATACATTTCATATATTGGAGTTAAATAAAACTATGGCCTTGCAAATTTGGAGCTCACTATTATGTGTAAAGAAGATATGTATGAAACCGTAAGATACCATCAAAACTACAATACTGTGATTGCTTTTCTGAGATAATTTATCAGACTCTATACCTAGATGCGTGTGAGCAGTACACTAGTTTACCTCACCTGGGGGAGGGGTAGGGGCTGGGGTGGGCGGTCTCAATGTGGTCGTGGTAGGAACTGTAAATACACCAGAATTTAGCGTTACTGCATAGATATACCACAAAACAATATTTTATGCTAATGATATACACTTCATTATTAGCACTTTTACAATTTCATAGGCACACACCTATCAATTACATGTAGTTGTCTCGAAATGTAATCCATATGGTTGAAAGTTGCTATTGCAAATACATGTATACGTCCTTGTCAGTAAGATAAACAAATGTTACCGTTTTTGAAATTATGCAACTTTTAATTGTTCTCCATATAATGTTACGTTTTACAGGGCTACATCTATATCAAAGATATTTTGCAACCAGTTTACTATTCCAATCCAATTTTCTTTCACTAAAAAGCAATTTGAGGATGAATGTTTGTTGATTTATTTATCTTATCGTCTTGCTGATATAACGACCTCTTTCTTTAATTTGACGTTTGTCATATCTATGATGTTTAAATGCCTTGCTTACATTTATAATGCACTTAGAGATATTGTTTATGTTTATAATGGATTGAGTACGTGCCTATCTAAACCTTCTTTATAATCGTTGAAATCTTACAAATACTAACTATGTTTACGATGATTTGAGTATTTACTGAGAGAAGCTATGTTTATGATCTTTCAGTATTTCC
Organism: Ostrea edulis; assembly: GCF_947568905.1. Lineage (NCBI taxonomy): Eukaryota > Metazoa > Mollusca > Bivalvia > Ostreida > Ostreidae > Ostrea > Ostrea edulis. The sequence continues at coordinate 87,255,573 of NC_079165.1, read as the reverse complement.
ATGTACAGATACTAGCTATATTTACAATCTTTCAGTACTTCCATGTACAGATACTAGCTATGTTTACAATTTTTCAGTACTTCCATGTGCAGATACTAGCTATATTTACAATCTTTCAGTACTTCCATGTACAGATACTAGCTATGTTTACAATTTTTCAGTACTTCCATGTGCAGATACTAGCTATGTTTACAATCTTTCAGTACTTCCATGTGCAGATACTAGCTATGTTTACAATTTTTCAGTACTTCCATGTGCAGATACTAGCTATGTTTACAATTTGTCAGTACTTCCATGTGCAGATACTAGCTATGTTTATAATCTTTCAGTACTTCCATGTGCAGATACTAGCTATGTTTACAATCTTTCAGTACTTCCATGTACAGATACTAGCTATGTTTACAATCTTTCAGTACTTCCATGTGCAGATACTAGCTATGTTTATGATCTTTCAGTACTTAAATGTGCAGATACTAGCTATGTTTATGATCTTTGGATATTTGCAGATAGTAGTTATTTTTTTATTTTTTGAATACATAAAAAATACTAACTGCTATGTTTTGAATTCTAACAGATACTAGCTATTTTTTATGATTTAAGTACACACAAATACTGGCTATGTTTATGATCAATTGAGTACTTACATGTATTATATATACCAGCTATGTTTTTATCAATTAAGCACATACAGATACTAGCTATGTTTATGATCGATTAAGTACTTACAAATACTAGGTATGTTTTTAATCGATTAAGTACTTACAGATACTAGTTATGTTTATGATCGATTGAGTACTTACCGATACTACATGTAGCTATGTTTATGATCGATTAAGTACTTAATTATACTAGCTATGTTTACGATTGATTAAGTACTTATTCATACTAGCTATGTTTATGATCAATTGATTACTAACATATAATATGCTAAAGATTGATTGAATACTTATAGCTACTAGCTATATTTATTATCGATTAAGTACTTACAGATACTAGCTATTCTTAGAATGCTTTGAGTACTAACAGATATAATCTATGTTTATGATCTTTGAACACTGACAGATAATGGTCATGTTTATGATGATTTAGACACTTAAATGTATTAGCAATGCTCATGCTTGTTTGCCTAATTACAAATACTAGCTAAGTTTATGTTTTGAGTGCTTACAGTATTTAAATATTTTTATGATGGATCGAGTACTTACGGATATTAGCAATGAGTCCTTATGATATTATATATATTAGCTATGGTTTGATATTTTGACTACTTACTGATCTTTGATATGTTTTAACGCGTTTAGTACTAACTGATAGCAGCTATGCCTACGGTGTTTGAGTAGTTTCTGATGTTTTCAGTATTTGTTTATGTTTACGATGTTTTCAGTATTTGTTGATCCAAGCTAAGTTTATGATGTTTTGAGTACCTACAGATAATTACAGCTGTCCTTGTGACTTTTTGAGTACTTACTTATATAAGCTATGTAACTGATATTTTGAGCATTTATTGATATTTGATATGTCTGTGGTGATTTGGTACTCACTAATATTAGTTATGTTTGTGATCTGTTGTGAATTGGGTGTAACATTAGCCATGTTTCCCTTTTAGTATTGACCCAATCTAATTAAAATCAGATCCTAGAATACGCTCACAATCACTACAATAGGATCTAACATAACCCCATAGAAGGTCACGTCCGCATGATCTTTGGCTTGGAATATTCATGAGAACTATCAGCCAGTCAGATTGTGCCATACAGACAATGATGGCTATTTAGGCGGTTCCTGGCAATTCGTAAACAAGTTGCTGTAATCTCTCTACAATGAAGTTTATTCCACACTGTAAAATTATATATTCTCGCATAACGAATTTTAAACTTTCGCAATAATGCCTAATCTATTCCGTTCATACAAACAACAAAACGTACGATACAAAATGCACCCAAATTAAATTAATTGTGAATTCCGATTTATGTATGAATAGGGATGGATACGATTTGAATAATTTTCAAGATAGTTTACTTAAATAACGCGAGGAATATAACGCCAGTCGACTTAAACGGTGCATTGTGACGTCGCATCTAGCTGCGATGTGTTTTCTTTCAAACCAAACAATCGCAGCCATTTTCCTTGAATTGTGAACACCGACGATTTCATAGGCGACGCGATGATTGGCTAACATAAAGTTCACATGAATATGACCCCTAATCGGGTTATGTCAGATCTTCTTACGCAGAGTATACGGTGCAGATCTAAGAAGTCTGATTTTAATTAGATTGAGTATTGACCATTCACATTAGCCATGTTTTCCTTTTAGCACTGATCATTCACATTAGCTATGTTTATGATGTTTTGACTACTTACTAACACAGGCGCTGGGATAAAATTCACTTGGAAAACCTGGCGTCCAGTCGGTCATTAGTTTACCATCTTCTTCTCTAACAAGACTGGCCCGGAAGCGGTACAGAGAATTTACATCGAGAGCTGTAAATGTTTCTACCACTCCGGATGCATTTACTTTATTGTAGCTTTTAATGATGTTCCAAGACGTCGAAGTGTTGAATTCAAACACTTCTAACCTGGTGAAGCAACAGACAAAAACACAACATTAATCTTCAGATATCTAGATTTGCCAATACAACCTATCATTGGGTCAAATGCTGTCTGACGTGTTTCATGCGGATCGTTAGGCCGTTCTTGGTACACTGGTCTTGACTACGGATGGCTCCGTTTACCTGATCAGGATATAGGGTTCACGGCGGGTGTGACCGGTCGACAGGGGATACTTACTCCTCCTAGGTACCTGATCCCACATCTGGTATATCCAGGGGTCCATGTTTGCCCAACTCTCTATTTTGTATTGCTTATGGGAGTTATGAGATTGATCACTGTTCGTTATCTTCATCTTTCATCTAGATCTATGACCAAGCATTAATTCTTTTACACGACTTATTTTTCCTCAGCAGCATCAACTGTTGACAAGAGCTGCCGTTTTAATGAACGCACTAAATACCCGATAGACTTAAAATCTCAAATACCTTAAAACTGATCAAAACATTATTCTTGTGAAATTGCACTTAGAGAAGGAAATTAAACATTATTTCTTGGCTTTTTTAATTTTTTGTTTTTGTTTATTCTATTTCATTTAGATTATTATTACCCATTTTCCCCTTCTTTAAAGTTGTAGACATTTCGGGTATTTAGTGTATTCATTAAAATGGCAGATCTTGTCAACAGTTGATGCTTCTGAGGAAAAATAAGTCGTGTAACGTCTACACGAAGAACATTATTAAAATATGAGGAAGTAAGTAGCGTATAATTGATGTGAAATTTTAATTGACAGGTCCGAAATCTTCCATACTAGTCTGAATTTCGCTGCTGTCATGGGCGAGAAACGACTCCGTGACCTGGACCGGTAAATGTCCTAGTAAAAATAAACAAGTGAAATCGAGAGAACGATGACGTATATCTTTGGTATTTTAAGAACCAGTGACTTGAAATTTGGCATGCAAGTAGTTAAAACATTAATCTATGCAAGGAAAACGACAAATTACGCATAGCTTACCTAGTTTAAGAATTTTTAGGCATTTGAAGCGAGTGGTTAGTTTTTTATCTGTGTCAGAGTTAGACCCCTTTCTATATATATGGTATCATAGGGTTCGGGCCCAAAACGGGCTTAGCCCCTGTGTGTGACCCGGTCCTAACTCTGATATCTACAAAGGACCGTGTTTGCTTACTCTGCATTCTGTATTCTTTATAGGAGTTTTTAAATTGATCACTATTAGCTATCTTCTTTTTTCATCATAACAATTTTGGTTGCGAATTGATGATTAAGTAGTTTATGATGTGATAAAATTTTTGGCTGCCTTCTTACAATGATGACCCCGTGGGGATCCGGGTTAGAATAGGTCCTCAGTACCCCTTGCTTGTCGTACAAGGCGACTTAATGGGGCGGTCCTTCGGATGAGACCACAAACACCGATGTCCCGTGTCACAGCAAGTGTGGCACGATAAAGATCCCTCCCTGCTCCAAGGCCATATGCGCCGAGCATAGGCCTAAATTTTACAGCCCTTCACCGGCAGTGGTGACGTCTCCAGAGAAAAGTAGTCCCGCGTGCTTAGTGCAGATGAACTCCGAACGAAATTTTGACAGAGAAATCAAACTAATTTTTCAACCAATCAGCATCGTTGATAAGTCATCACTTTAAAAGTTATTAAATGATTTTTTTTTCAAGTGTATAATTGAGTATATATTTCAACTATTGTAATTTACACCATTTCATTATGTGGCGTGGAACTTTCTTCATGCACATCATGTTTTAGATTTTAGTAATTTTACTTCACTTTATTGATGTTTTGCTAGCATTGTTTTGATATTATGTCTTAATGCTATTATGATTTCCTTTTACTATACTTTTATAACATGCTGTATCATTTTTATTGTGTGCAGCGCTTTAGAGTGGTTATTTATAGTCATTTAGGACGCTATATAAATAAATATTATTATTAGTAGTAGTATGTTAATTGGCAAACTATATCATTATAACTATTATAGCATTTACGAACTGTTGACCCCAAACAAGATTGTTGAAACCCCTGCAACATCAACCTGTTTGTCAGTAGCCTGTCTTTAAAAATTGAGCATACGTAGAAAATGCTTTTCCGTGTCGAATCCGTTGAGAGATATAAACATCATGTAATTTAAAAGCAGAATGCAGTACCTGTATTCTCCGATAGGACCGTCACCGATGTCCAAATCCTTCACCCACAGCTTGAAAGTCACGGTCATGTTTCCACACACATTATCGGTTATCAATGGCGGGTCTTTCAACTTTGGAAGCACTGGAAACATATACATAATGACGTGTGTAATTGTTGAAGAAATGCGTTGATATTTAATACGTCACAAACATCATAGTATATAAACACAAAGTCTATGTAATCCTCTTTATGACTACTTTTCAAATTACCGTGTACATTTAGAAGTTAGAAAAGTTTAGAATGAATTTTGAAAGAGTTCAAAATAAAGGACTAATGAAAAGGAGAAGATATAACGAACAGTGATCAATCTCATAAATCTTGCAAAGAATACAAAATCATGCACAGGGGAAGTAGAGACCCCTGGAAACACCAGAGGTGCGATATGGTACCCAGGCGTAGTGAGCATCACTTATGGACCGATCACATCCGCCCTCGATCACGTGGGACTCAACAAAGAGTCCAGGACAAAATGATTATATTTCAAAAAGATTTTCCCCATATATATTTGTATATAAAACTTTGATTCACTATTATGGCCCCATCCTACCCCCGGTGACCATAATTTCACCGAACCTCAATCTGCACTACATTTGTATGTCAAAAAGCTTTCATGAAAAGGACTAAGGCCATGTTTAGCAAAATTCGGCCTAACGTCCAAAGTGAATATTTTTTTGCTAGAAATATTCTCTTACATTTTCTTTTCCTCTAATGTACTGGGTTTTTTTATGTTGAGTTGGTGAAAGAACACTATTTCTAGGTTTATATTACAAATATAAATCCTACTATTAATTTATACTTTCCTGGCAAAGTGGTTCTTGAGGAGAAGATTTTAAAAGATTTTCCCCAGTATATTTGTATGCAATATTTTTATCCCCTATTGTGGTCCCACCTTACCCCTGAGGGCAGTTATTTTAACCAGCTTGGATCTGCACTATCTCAAGAAGCTGTCATGTAAATTTCAGCTCTTCTGGCCCAGTGGTTCTTGATAAAATGATTTTTTAATGACCCCACCCTTTTTGCATTTTTGTGATTATCTCCCTTTTGAGGGGAGCATGACCCTACATTGAACAAAAATGAATTCTCGTCACCTATAGATGTTTTGTGCCAAGTTTAGTTGAAATTGGTCAAGTGGTTCTGGAGAAGACTTTAAAAATTCGTCAATTTTTTTACTATTTATTATCTCCCCTTGAAGAAGGGCGTGGCCATTCAGTTGAACAAACTTGAATTCCCTTTACCCAAGAATGATTCGTGCCAAGTTCGGTTGAAATTGGCCAATAAGTTCTGGAGAAGATGAAAATGTGAATAGTTTACGACAAATTTCGATCACAAAAGTTCATTTGAGCCTTCGGCTCAGGTGAGCTAAAAAGTATAAAGGATAAATTTTGATTTTGATAAAGGTAAAGGACAAATCTAGACTGCAGAAAAAGTCTAGTGCAGGGGGTGTGCTATTTGATAGGAATGGACTTACAAATCTGACACCCGGCCCCGCCGTACTCAGGGTGACATTTCCCAGAGGAACACAGCCCATTAATACTGCTGCAGCTGTCGTTCACGGGACAGTGACATTCCAGTTTACAACTCTTCCCATAGAAGTTCGGTTCACACGCTGAAAATGATTAAATTGTACATTAGTGCAAAGAATGTAGAGGCCATTTTACAAAGTAATTAGCGAAAAAAGGATACGAATAAAACTAGAACTGTCCTAATGGGACTAATACCCCCCGCGGGGCATATAAGATGATAGGGAATATTTAATGCAAGCACATTGGATATTTTCACATTATCTACAGGGCAATCAATGTGAATGCAGAAGTGTATATTCTATAGTACAGCAGTACATGAAATATTAAAAATATGCTTAATATAAACAATGAATACTATTTGGCACATTTTAGGCTGTATGATTGCAAATCCCTGGTCAACTCTTCTAGTCTTTAGTTTATATTCACTTTGTTAAAGATCATTATGTTATGCCAACTTTACTTTGTCATTGATTTTGTCAGTAAATAAATGACATTAGCTCAAGTATTGGTATTATTGTAATCTTTTCTAAACCAGAAAATGTCCGTAACTTCCATAACTGTTAAAATATTTCAATGAAAATAGAAGATGCACAACTACATTATATATATAAGATTAGAATAAAGTTTGAATCAAATCTGTTCAACGGTATTAGAATTAAACTCTGGACAAAGTGTGAAACCCCCAAAATGAAAAGAAAATGTGCGTAACTTCTATAACTGTTAAAATATTTCAATGAAAATAGGAGATGCACAACTACATAATATATAGAAGATGTGCATAAAGTTTGAATGAAATATGTCCAGCGGTATTAGAAATAAACTTCGGACAAATTGCGTCTACGGACAAACGGACGGACAGACGGACAAAGTGATTCCAATAATCCCCCCCACCCCCAAACTTCGTTTGCGGGGGGTATAATAAAATTATTAAATACTTGTCTGTTTAATCGTATGTTGTAAGTGGATACTATGGTGGGAAATTGAAAATTGATATCAAATACAGTGTTGCAGATATATATAAAAAATGATTCATTGTAAAAGATTTCTTTTTTCAAATTTTTCAAAATGCTTATATCATTTTATATTGGTTTATTTTTTCTGGTGGAAAGTCATTTAGGCCTATTTTTGGCGCAAAATAACATGACGTTTACTTGGAACGGCCACAGACAGACTAATTAATTGACTCTCGACTGACAATGAACTATACTTACGTGTTTGACAGTAAGGTAGCCCAGACCATCCCCATTCACAGATAGAGGGGTCACATTTTCCGTCTGTTTTTCTACAGGTTGCCCCTCCATTCAGACAATGACAGGTTCCCGTGCAGTTCACTCCAAACTTCCCCTCCTCACAACCTATTCAAACAAAGCATAAAAAATATATGTTCTTAACAAATGATGCATATGTATGTGTATAAATCTCTCACAGCTCTTTTTAATTTTTGGCTCAGCTGAATATTTGAACTGAGGCCTTGGAACAATCCTTCATAACTACTTTAAATGGAAATTCACATTTAACTTCGACCGGTTCTAGAAATTGATGGCTGCCCTAACATTATTGTTTATCTCCTGATAGTACATCTTCCCAAGTCAAGGGTTTCTGATCCGCTCCTCTCCTCACAAAGAGAGGAGCGGATCAAAAACCCTTGACTTGGAAAGATGTTGATAGTAAAGAGTTCCTATAGTCTATAGGTATTTGTTTTATTAGTGATATATGCAGTAGCTGATACCTACTGTTTATCACTAATTTAGAAATAAAGATCAGACTATAGGAATTCTTCACTATCAAGAGATAAACAATTATATCAGGGTTGCCATCATTTGGACGGAAATTATAGTAATTGTTTTTATTTTGGGATTTACATACCTAAACGGTATGAAATATAGCACTATTAGTGATAGAGAGTTATTTAAAAGGTCAAATATCTTATTTGAAGCTAACAGCACTGTTTCCTAGTAAACTGCCAGAACCGGCCAAGTTAAATATGAATCTCAAGATAGGAATTATGAAGGACCATCCAGATTCGGCGAAGGTGTCAGTCCAAATATCCAGCCGAACCGAATCTCGGCTGAGATTAAGCTGTTGCGCGTAATGATTCTTGCATGTTAAAAAAGTTCTCTAACCTCTACAGATACCGCCCACGGGATAAAATCCAGCAGAGCACGTGTTGCAGTTCTCTGGACCCGATCCTGTGCAACCATCACAGGCAACATTGCAACCTGAAAAAATATAAATACGCGGCCCAGTGTAGATATCAAAACAGACGAGTATTTCATGTGAAACAGACAAGTAATTTATGGAAAGCAGTCAAGTAAGAATAAGCTTCATAAGAAAAATCGTATGTTTAAAGATTTACATTACGTAAATTCGTAATAATACTTTCTTTCCCCATGCCTATGTTTCAGACTATAAAAACTGACTAAATCTGAAGCCAAATTATCAAAATTCAACAGAAACGTTAAACCAATACGCCGGTTTCGAGATACGTTCGAGTTATTTCCCTTTGAAGAACTCTCGTACATAGTAAGGCGCGAGACAACTTGTTTACATGCGGGAGTGGGACGAATATTCATCACTGCTTAAGTGAATGTATTCAGTAAGTCTCTCATACGCTGTTTCATCGCCCGAATTCAATTGATACATAAACTAAGTAAGTGATAAGTATTCAGGGAGTAATTAAATACATGGAATTCTTATTATATCACGTAATTTTGTTGGTCGTAGGTATCATATCCAGGATATTACTTTCAAATATGACATTGTTTTTATGTTTCTGCTTTTGTAAAACATTTCTTTCAATAGTATTTTGTATTTCCAACATTTAAATATCGAAAGAGAAGCCGCTTTTAATACATTTTATCGTCTTCCCCACTGATGGTAGGTTCACTCTGTCCCACTTAGGCCCTCAAAGTTCTACTAAATGTACCTCCTACACAGGAGAGCTCTTATTTCGAAACTGGCGTATTCTTTGTTGTGTGAGAATCCCTTACCTCTACAAGTTGTGCTGGCGTTGTAAAACTGTTCGGCACAGCTCAGACAGGACTCTGGCCCTGGTCCCGTACACCCATTGCAGGCTTCATTACAAACTGAAATACACATCAAACATCAACAAGGGTATCGTAATCAGAGATATCCTTTAATAACCTGTACAACCATTACAGGCGTCATTACAAGCTGAAATACACACCAAACATCAACAAGGGACCCGTAATCAGAGATATTCCTTAATAACCTGGACCGGGTTGCACAAAGGTTGATTAACTTTAGCTGTCAATTAAAAGTTAATTAATCTTTTGTACAATAGGGTCCTGTGCTTATTGGGATTTTCGTTTTAACCTGTAGCCTTGACCTTTCATAGTACAAATGTGGATATAATCTTCAACTGAAACAAACATACTCTCAAATTGTAGTAGGTTTGTTCCCCTTTACGATTATCTAAACCTTTCACATGTATTATTAAACCTAGATCGTTGTACGTGGTAATATTTCAGAATCAGCAGGACTAGGTCTTTGTATGGGGTAACATTTCAGATTCAGCAGGAAAAGATCTTTGTATGGGGTAACATTTCAGATTCAGCAGGAATAGATCTTTGTACGGGGTAATATTTCAGATTCAGCAGGACTAGTTCTTTGTACGGGGTAACATTTAATAAATAGCAGGACAAGTTCTTTCTACGGGTTAACAATTCAGAATATTTGTTTGTACGGGTAACATTTCAGAATATTTGTTTGTACGGGTTAACATTTCAGAATATTTGTTTGTACGGGGTAACATTTCAGAATATTTGTTTGTACAGGGCAACATTTCAGAATATTTGTATGGGGTATCATTTTAGATTCATCAGGACTATATCTTTGTGCGAGGTAACATTTCAAAATCTTTGTTTGTGTATGGGGTAACATTTCAGATTCAGCAGGAATATATCTTTATACTGGGTAACATTTCAGAATCTTTGTACGGGGCACAGGGGCTAAGCCCGTTTTGGACCCGAGCCCTGTGATACCATCTATATTTATGGTATCACAGGGTTCGGGCCCAAAACGGGCTTAGCCCCTGTGGTACGGGGTAACATTTCAGATTCAGCAGGACTATATCTTTGTACGAGGTAATAGAATCAGGAAGATTGGTAGATATTGAATATGACGAGTAAACACAATTGGAAATTATATAACATTTTAGAATTACAGGATAGGTAAATATCACATGTGACGTTTAAGTTGGAAACCATTTAACTCGTACTTATACACGTAACACTCGTCAAAATACTGTCAATACTCTCAATAGTGATTTTTAATTCTTGAGAATCCATCAGAATTGAAGTATACCTGTGAATTGTGACAATGTAGCAAGGACTTTTAAAGGTACAAATGTGTATACATGTTTGCTCCAATTTTTATGTTTGATTTTATTTAATAAAGATGTACAATGTATGTTTTACAGTTTGACCATTGAGATGAGCGAAGATCCTTGGCATCTTACAACACGACAAAATGATTTTACACAACTTTGCATTTGTTTACTACATTTGACTTTCAATTATCATCACTATAACTTGATTACTCATAATTACATGTCCTACGGTTTTCATTCATAAAGATTTTAATTGATATGTCACACGAGTTTTATACACGGTACGTGCTCTTGACTCTGTACAAATTGAAATATTTAATCCCTAAGTATATGTGTAGCCCTGTAATGTGTATAAAATATGTGAAAATTCTACGTTTATTACCTTACGCGCGAACTATTTCAATTCAGGTGGGATTTAACTTCAGCTGAGGTGTAAGTAAACAAACTTACCTAGACAGGTAAGGCCTCCACCCTCCGTCCTGTTTCCGCAATATTCCGAACTTTGACATCTAGGAAAACACGTCTGTGATGCTAGAGTACAACATTTAGAGTTTGTGTTAGACTGTGGTATTGACGAAAACAACATTGAGATTAGCAAATCTTATTAATCTGTACTACAAAACCTCCCTGTGCGCGTGATTTAAGGAATGAATGTTCAAACTGTACCGATTTTATAATTTACATAAGGCTTCACATTATCTATGTATGACTTCCCCACCCCCCACCACTAATACATTGTACAGACTGTACATATATTACTTAAAAATGTTATTTCTGAATCCTAGTTTTGTCCGATTTCATTTCGTCCTTAAAGAGAAAAATTTAAAAGCAGCTAATAAAATATTGATCCAGTTTGCTCGTTCAATTAATCCCGAAAATTTTATATAACCTATTGAACACTAGCATTGCACTGCTCTCTTATCTAGATATGACCCGCCCCCCTATACTATGAAGTACGGCCTGCGTCATTGAAAATATCAAAGTACTTCAATTTTTTTTCAAAGCACAAGCAGTTGCAAGTTACATATGAATATATTACTGAATCCATTCTGCAAATGGTTTGGCGACTTTCAATCTGCTTACTGGAATCTCAAAGTTCTACGACTGGCAGTCGGAAACTACACAAAGACTGCATGACGTGTGAATAATTTCTAACTCAGATTCAACGAAAACTTCAAAAATTTGAGGTGCTTATTCAAAGACTTGCACCTGATAGATATTTGGCTTCAAGACTCTATCATTTTATTTCAGTAAGCAGGTAGAAAAACGAAATCGCATCGTTTCGCATTATTCAATCAGGAAATAAAATCATTCTGCACATAAATGAATTCATTTTGAAGTCTATCCATTTTCTGCTTATTTCATACGATATAGAGCAAGTTGGGAGAGTTCACGCTCTATAGCAGTTTATAATGCTTAAACAGCCCCAACTTATATCTACAGGCACTCCACAAATAGTTTGTTTACAGGAAGACCTTTTTTATATTATATATATTTTTATAAAAAGTCGAGTGCCTGTGCTTAGGCCTATATCCTATAAAATGAGTAGAAATTATTTTTGTTCTTTATCATAATCGAATTTCACTTGTAAGACACATTAAATTAACTTGATTTATATTTTCAATAGTGAAATATTACGATTTACCCATTGAATAACAGTAATATTTTCACAGTGTGAAAATAACAAGTTCTGATTTGTTACGTCATGTGTCATGTTGTGTATTACTATACATCCTTAAAATAAACATATTCTAAAACCAAAGGAGATATAATAAACAGGAAATCCAATGCTTTGTAGTTGGATGTAGAATTTATTTCACGAGTAAGACAGAATAACTTACTCGCGAAATAAATTCCATATACAACAATAAAGCATGAAATATCCTCAATTCTTTGTATCATATAAACTGAACTGACGTTTTGTCGCGCTATTTGACGTCCTAGGAATGACGTCACAATGTGTTTGTTCCATTTTGTTTCTACGTCAACAACAAGAAATATTTTTTTCTTTATAATCGTTAGTCAAAGTACATGTACATTTAATATGTCTAAAAAGAATAAGTTAAATAATGAATGAAAATAAATGCAAAACTTAGTATATATATGTATTAATGAAAAGCTACGTTTATATATTAGAAAATCACGCGAAAATTAGTACTAGTTTTTTTTAAAAAAAAAATCTAAACTTATGATAGAAAAACATACAGATCTTAGTACGCTAGTTAAATTCTATAGACTTTACATAGGAAAAAACAACTAAAAATTGGAATTAGTTACATGTAAGTCCTAGGCCCATAATACAAAAAAGCAAAAATTAGTACTAATTAAGTTAACGCTTATAATATAAAAAAAAAAATACAAAAATTATTACTGTACAGAAATTATTACTACTTTAATTCTACGCTAATAAAAGAAAAAAACACACACAAGGTTTAGTTCTATTCAAATTCTAGATTCATAGTTAAACATAAAACAACCAAGACTTTGAATTATTGAAATCCGGTGCTTATAATAAGATGTCTACACTTGGAATGGGAAATAATTACTAATATATAATCAGATATCTAAACTTATACAGGAAAATAATTACATATATGTAAATGATAAGATTTCTACACTTAAAATGGGAAATAATTACAGGTAGATCTATATAATAAGATTTGTACACTTATATGGAAAATAATTACCTGTGTATAGCGGGAATACGATCAAGACTATTAAAGGCGTATAGAAGAAAACAGGCGATGACATCTCCTCGTCTCTGACATGCCGACTGTACCTGAGTGAGAGATTATGAGTCAACATTTTATATAATATACCCATGCCAGAAATATCTAAACCTATTTTGCGCACTTGAAACAATAGTTATTTAATCAATCTTAGGCGTGGTCATTGAACTGTTTGACGGATAGATCATGCACCATTGTCATTTATTTCTAAGTACTTATAGTAAAGTCTAGTTGTAAACAACTCGAACTTATGAAACTATTGACAAATAAATGGATTTAAAGGTCTCGTAATGCTGTTTCTCTAGGTAGAACTTGTGTCAACATGTTTGGTGGTTTCATAGATGGCGATGCACTCAAATACACAATTTAAAAAATATCAAAATCATGTTGTATTTATATATACTAAACTTACCTCTATTCCATTGCATAATACATTAACTGAATTTGAGATTTTGCTAAAATTATCAATGTGCAGACGTGGACAGCCATATTTCTGTCATGCCCGTTTGTTTACATACGTTACTAAGGAAATTCACAGCGTTATGGAGGCACGCGCTTACCTGAGGGATTTTGAATTCACTTCCAGCGGAATTTCTAACGTTATGAGTGATGTGCAATAAACTGTTTCAATTTTTGTTGCACCGTTATTGATTAGCGTAGATAAGACATTTAAAGGTTGACATTCCACTGCGCATGTGCTCTAGAGGACGATTGCCAGTACTTATTTCCACTAATCAATAATTCATCTCGCTATATTACCAACCTTGAGGATATTGACACGTTTAATAATGAGCGGTAAACATCCACAAATGCCAACTGATTTAAGTAAAGGAATATCACGATTTCCATACTGCTGCAAAAATAAAAACAAAATCCTATCACCATTTTCATGCAAATATGGAATTACTTTCGAAAATAGTACATAAAATCGTGAGATATTTTAAAAACTGGTTATTTTTCGATCACAACTATCAAATATACCCTATTGCTTTTTATGATGCTTTCAGAAAGTTATCTTTGATATTTTTTAAAATTTGTGATTGACACATTTTACGATTATTATTGATGGAAAATATGAAGTGGAAAAAAATCTGGAGTTCGCTGATCATGAAAACTCACAAAATGAATCAGTACAAGATTGACAGATTTAAAACGATTTCCAAACACGTTTTACATGCAGTGCATAAATCAGATTAGATGACTTATACCGCTTACAATACATAACAAGCTTGTTCAGTTCGTTCAAGTCATATAAATTAGGATCGGGCTCGGTGACATGTTCGATGTCGCGTGCTGTTGTTTACGTCCGTAACTAAGGTATCTATAAGGGACATATTAAAGAAGACGTATATTCTGCGTGGTATTTGGATAGTTTGATGTTTCAGTGAGGACATTTAATTGCATTTTATGACGTGGATATTAAAACTGTATACACCGCCTAGTTTTCTGCGCATGTGTTGTTATTGTTGACAAACGAAGATTACATTCACGGGTACTGATCGAGTTCACATCTTTGATGTCGTGATTTCGCTAAGAGACGACCGTAATGTCAGCAGCGGAGAAAGGATTAGTCCTACTAGTGTTCGTGTTTCCCTTGATTTCAGGTATGATTCCCGTTTATAGAACACCCAAGACAAGACCACACATGTTTCACAGCTCATTGATCGATAAAATAAAATACCGTGTAGAAATGAAACCACATCAAAATTCTTTCTCTCTCTCTCACTTTCTTTCTCTCGACTATTGATTGCGTGAAAGCTCAAACGTTTAATATCAACACATATAACATATATAGATAACAGACAATCTAATTTTTAAAAATGTTCATTTTCAAACGGATTTATGCCATACTGTTTCGACAATGAGTATGAATGGCAAAGATTGTGAAATGCATTATCAATACATGTACCTGAGTGCACGGTGTCATTTTCAAAAATACAAATTTTATATTAACTGCTTTTAATTTAACTAATTGATAAAAAACAAATCAAATGACTCAAATGTTTGAAATTAATCCATCATCAACAAGGGTTTACTAAAAGAAAATAACCAAAAGAATCTAGGAAATAATCATTACTTCACAAGCAGAAATAGACTACGGAATGGCGTTATATCATATATACTTAGTAGTGAATCAGCCCTGATACACCTATCTTGGCTAGGGTGAGACAGCTGCAAGGAGGTAGGGCTGTCTCGCCCTAAGGGCCGAGATATCTCTGCCTCGGCCCGTTGTCATTATTTGATTATCAGACAGAATAATTTTTTTTTCAGCTTAGTCGTAAGATGTTTTGTATCTAGTAAGCATAAGATTTTAAACATTTTACTGTGTATGTACAAATATGCTTCTAAATGACCCATCCCCTTCCAATCAGCGTAGAGCTTTGGAGCGGGGATCTCATCACCAGAAAAAACAACTTATTATGCTTTATTTAAAGACCACAATTGTTTTGTTATATTGTCTTTTTATTCATATGCATACATGTGCTAAACACAGACACTTAACGCACCCTGTCCCCGATATCACGACACAATGGTTTCCTGCCCTCGATCCAAGCGTTTTTCGATATAGGGAGCGGGCGCGTCAGTTGTCTAATTACATGCACACAGCTTAGACAATCCAGAAAGAAAAGGTTTAGAACATGAATCTTTTCAATAATGAGAACTATGTTGTGTTCTGTTGGCTGCCATTGACCCTTGGGTCTGTTATTACAAATTCATTGACATTGATAACTGAATATATACTGAGCTAATTAGCGCTATTTTCTTAATCACAGTGCAGTATATGATTCTATGTAATTAGTGCATGTGTAGTTAAGCGTGACATTTAACAACCCCACCCCCGGGAAAACTAGTGTCTACCGAGGCCCAGCACTAATTGTTCTATTATACTGATTGACATACATTTATTAAATATGTACAACAGCACAAAACATCAACCGAGTGTCCGTTTTACTTTCTATCAATCTAATTGAAATCAGATCCTAGGATACGCTCACAATACTTACGCAGAGTAAACGACGCGGATCTAAGAAGTCTGATTTTAATTAGATTGACTTTCTATATGCTTCATAATGATAATTATACCAAATGGTAATAGCTAGATTTTGTTGTAAACAAAAACAAATTAATTCAACATTGTGAAATTAGCAAGTTCAAAACGTCATTTTCTCTGATAGTTACACGGTATATGTAGACCATGAACATACTTGCCAAGCTACAAAACATCGTTTATTTATTTTGATCAATCGATTTTATTCAAAGTGTCGCGTAAACGTTTGACGCAAGTGATAATTTTCTCTGCTAATCAGATTCGAGTATTTTACACGAAAGTAAATACATGAATGATGCATATAATTTTTAACAGAGGTTTGTCAAGGGAAGCAAATCCTCGTTCTTATCGTCGTCATATTTTCTACTTCTCCAGAATTTCATTCAAAATTAATTGGAGGATAAAACTTAAGATGAAGTTTTTAAAACATAATTAAAAGTGGAACCCAAAAGAATTCAAAAACCTTGAATTTAATGGCATCTATATTTGATTTGATTGTCACGCATCTTTTAAGCAATGTTATATATCTTTTGTGAAGGTGAACATCAAACATACTACAATTAAGTGTGTCGGGGGGAGGGGGCGTGTGCTTGCATCAGCATGCATACATATATATATATATATATATATATATATATATATATATATATTAAAAGAAATAGAATAAACAGTACACAAAGTTAAAATTTTAACGCAAGCACTTTCATTTTATAATCCTCAGGCGTTACATTTTAAAATAGTTTTGAAATGGTTTGACGTCATAAAGACGTCCTAACATTTCACGTACATAACGACGTCATAAACGAATGAAGGGAAAAGGATTTTACGTTAAGCATATTATGACGTCATAGATAATAACAGTAAACATATTTCACAGTAAGCTATTGCGAGCCGGTTTTAAAGTCTTATGCCTCGTTCACACGGATGCGCATTAAATTTTACTTCGCATCAAATTTGATGCGAAGTAAAATAATGCGCATTAAATTAATTCGAATTAAATAGCGTTCACACGGCGGTAATATTTAATGCGAAGTAAACTAATGCGCATTAAATTCGTATGCATCTCTATTAACGGGTGCGCGAAATAAATTAAAGAACAGACTATGTTATTGAAAATTATTTTTATAGATATTTTAATGAACATTATGTAGATCTATACAGAATTCTTTGTTCAAAACGCTATATAGACCTACATTTAGTATACAACATGTTTACAATTTAGGCCTACATACATAGATCTAATTCTGATCTACACATAAGGAGTTTTTTGTCGTGTTTATTTATATGTTCCCAAGAAATTACTTGTTATTTCCTCCGACAACCAGCATTCAATCTAGGCAATATATTGTTTCTTCATGGGCCCAATTTTAAAATTTCGGAACGTCTTTTTCACCATTCCGCTGACTACTGTTATGACGTAATTTTTAATTACTAATACGTATTATAAGTCTACCATGACGTCATATGGTATAAAAATTAACAATGAGCGGCATATGTTTTAAAAAATGTAAAAAAAGAAAATCATATTATCACTATTTTAAAACATTGTTGTCGTATTTAAAAACAATTCCTTCCACATGTATTACTCAGTATGCCTATGCAGAGCACAGATTTACGTCTGACATTATCTAATGACATGCTGTTTGTACATGTTTTTAGTGATTATTATCATTTTGCTTGGTTTTTCGTACAAAACTAATATTAATATATATAGCTGACAATGGGTATGATGCATGTGACCCAAATTGGCTATTACGCATGCGTCTACATTTAATTCGAATTAGCTTCGCTTAGCATTCACACGGAGCTAATGCGAAGTAAATTTAATTCGCATTAAATCGCGACGTCAATTTTAATTCGAAGTAAACTAATGCGCATTAAAATATCCGTGTGAACGCGGTTCAGATTTAATTCGCATTAACTTACGTTTAATGCGAAGTAAATTCTTCGTGTGAACGAGGCATTAATAAAGTGTCTTTCTTTTTCTCTAAAGTCTTAATAAAGTGTCTTTCTTTTTCTCTAAAGTCTTAATAAAGTGTCTTGCGTTAAAATTTTAACTTTGTGTACTGTTTATTCTATTTCTTTTAATATTTTATACCGGACACTGTGATTTTTTTAAAAACACAATTTGGATATATATATATATATGTAGATCATAACAAAGAATGACAAATCTGACTGATTTTAAGTACGAACTCAGATTATACAACCTGAATAAAAAGCAGACAACAAGTCAATGTTTTCCTTCTCCATATCACCCACCAACTCAATCAAGTCAATAATATCAGATATATAACCCACCAACTCAGTCAATAATTATAGGTTATAGATTTTGTATGGGAAAATATGACGACCGAGTTTTTTGGCGCGTAGACGGACCGAGCTTGCGAGGTCCGTTCGCGACAAAAAACGAGGTCGTCATATTTCCCATATAAAGTCTATAACCTTTTTATTATATACTTTCAATTTCATTTAGAAACTAACAATAATTTTATTTTTAACAATAACTTTATCGGTTTAATTGAGTAAAAGATGAAAAACACGAAAAATTTGAAAATTAACGGCGTAGAAATTTGATTGTGACGTAATGTTTGCGGGCCGGAATGTTCCGGGCATATATCGTGTGATATATGCCCGCAAACTTTTAAACAAAAAAGAAGAGATGAAATTGAAAGTATATAATAATATCAGATATATCACCCACCAACTCAATCAATAATATCAAACATATCACCCACCAACTCAATCCAGTCAAGAAATATAGAATATCACACTCTAATGTTGATCTCGGACCTGGGATTGGCCCCGAGAGTTGATCTCGGCCCGAGCCTGTAGGGCGAGGGACGAGATCACTCGAGGGGCAATCCCAGGTCCGAGATCATTAGAGTGTGATATTGTTTATATCATATACCTAAAACACAACAAGTTGATAAACATTTTTTTTAAAAATGGGGGGGGGGGGGGGGGGGGGGTATTGACCCAAACATAAATACATGATATACTGTACAACGATATTTGACTATTTTATTCCTTCAGTGAGTTTACTCTAATTGTTATGTTTCCAGTACTATTGGCATTGTGAAACATGCTAAAGTCTGGGTTTTGTAGCTTTATTCCATTGCTGGTCACGATAATTGGATGATTAATCACGGGCATCCCCTCATGTGGTCTAGAATCTGGACGTTTCAATTAACTGAACTGCTTGGCTGAGAAACTCTTCATATCTATCGCTGTGTTGTTCATGTACATGTATATACTATTAAGCAGCTCCTAGGGACTTACTAATGAATACTAAGTGAATTATTTTTATTTCTTTTTTCGGATTTACCAAACTCGCCCGTTTTCATTTTTCATATAATTTGTAAGAGTTGTAGAACTTTGTTTACGTGGCGTCATCGTATGAACTGGAATGTCTACAGATCTGATGCTGCTATTTATTTGCTTAGGGAATGTTACCTTATACTGAAGTAAGTTGTTTTTTTATTGTTTTTTTTTTTTTTTTTTTTTTTTTACCGTTTTCCATCTGTTTAGCATCTATAAGTCGTTGAAAAACGTCGGAAGATATTGGTTCTGCTTTTCTCGTTTTATTGCCAAGTCCTCGGGATTTTAGATTTCAGAAATCGTTTTAAAGCAGTTTTCTACATCAAAATTGCCGTAAATTAACATTTTGATCTCCATTAGGGCCGGGAATTTCTAATAATGCTTCAGTATCACCCTCCATAATCCTCCTACTGTTTTCTGTCGCCTAGAACGTTGATTGTTTTGAAATGAAGTTAAACGTGTTATTGTTCTAAATAAACAGTTGTTACTTGGGTTACCCCCCTTTGCTTAGATACTCGATACAATTTAGCGCTGTTTTTGAAAACGTTTTTATTTAATTTTTCTGCTTAAATTAAATTTTGTCGTGGAAGAAAGTATTATATCATATACCTAGTAGTGTATCAGCCCTGATACACCTATCTTGGCTAGGGTGAGACAGCTGCAAGTAGGTAGGGCTGTCTCGCCCTAAGGGCGGAGATATCTCTGTCTCGGCCCGTTGTCAAGGGGCTGTCTCGCCCTCAAATTTCAAATGGCTATTTCTTCTTTAATCTTTTGAAATCTAACATAACTACATGAAAAAATGATGTTAGACACAATTTTTTTCATATATAATACTTTCTTCCACGACAAAATTTAATTTAAGCAGAAAAATTAAATAAAAACGTTTTTGAAAACAGCGCTAAATTGTAGCGAGTATCTAAGCAAAGGGGGGTAACCCAAGTAACAATTGTTTATTTAGAACAATAACACGTTTAACTTCATTTCAAAACAATCAACGTTCTAGGTGACAGAAAACAGTAGGAGGATTATGGAGGGTGATACTGAAGCATTTTCAGAAATCCCCGGTCCTAATGGAGATAAAATGTTAATTTACAGCAATTTTGATGTAGAAAACTGTTTTAAAACGATTTCTGAAATCTAAAATCCCGAGGACTTGGCAATAAAACAAGAAAAGTAGAACCATTATCTTCCGACGTATTTCAACGACTTATAGATGCTAAACAGATGGGAAACGGTAAAAAAAAAAACTTACTTCAGTATAAGGTAACATTCCTTAACCAAAGAAATAGCAGTATCAGATCTGTAAACATTCCCGTTCATACGATGACGCCACGTAAACAAAGTTCTACAACTCTTACAAATTATATGAAATATTGAAAACGGGCGAGTTTGGTAAATCCGAAAAAATAAATAAAAATCAGCAATGGAATAAAGCTACAAAACCCAGACTTTAGCATGTTTCACAATGTCAATAGTACTGGAAACGTAACCATTAAAGTAAACTCTCTGAAGGAATGAAATAGTCAAATATCGTTGTACAGTATACCATGTACATTGTATTTATGTTTGGGTCAATGACACCCCCCCCCCCCCCCCCCCCCCCCCCCACTCAATTTAAAAAAAATGTTTATCAACTTGTTGTGTTTTAGGTATATGATATAAACAATATCACACTCTAATGTTGCTCTCGGACCTGGGATTGCCCCTCGAGTGATCTCGGCCCGAGCCCGAGATCAACTCTCGGGGCCAATCCCAGGTCCGAGATCAACATTAGAGTGTGATATTCTATATATCTCGGCCCTTAGGGCGAGACAGCCCTACCTACTTGCAGCTGTCTCACCCTAGCCAAGATAGGTGTATCAGGGCTGATACACTACTAGGTATATGATATTACCAGATATATCACTCATCAACTTAGTCAAGTCAAGAATACCAGATATATCACTCACCAACTCAGTCAAGTCAAGAATATCAGATATATCACCCACCAACTCAGTCAAGTCAAGATTATACAAATATAGCCTTTTCATTCGTTCGATCCATAGATGTATCGACTTCATGTCGATATATCTATGGATCGACCGATTGAAAGGGCTACATTTTTTAAATTATTTTCGCAAAACGACCTTTTACTTCTACGTCTGCAGGCTTCGCTTCCATATTGTTTAGAAGTAGGTAATGACGTGAACCGGAAAGAGAATTTGATTGGTTGGAATGACATACGTCAGCGAATCACATTCATTGTTGCACGTAGCAAAATTTCCGTAATCTATTATTAAAAAGTACAGGTCAATCCGAGGTTTTTTTTTATGTTTATGATTAGAAAGACCCAGTCAATCCGCATTTATATACTTTGACACGTGATATCAAACGTACCAATGGTGAAGTGCATTACAATACATAAAATAATATTACCAGATATATCACTCACCAACTCCGTCAAGTCAAGAATACCAGATATATCACTCATAACTCAGTCAAGTCAAGAATATCAGAAACTGTCCCCAGCATCAGGCTGAGCCAGCATGACAGCCATAGTGCTTGTGTACGTGCATGTACATGTAGGAGCACTTACGACATTCTTAGACCACTCGTATATTTACGATCAATATTGGTTGTAAATTGCAAGTCGTAACTTTTAGAGAAGCGGTTGTACGTACTACGTTTACGATCGGTTAATTTTGTACGTCCGTTAAAACCTTTTCATATCTTCAATTCGAGTTTGCGCATTTGATTTGTAGGGCAGATCAACATCCGGTTGAGTGGTACCGGAGCTACAGCTAACCAGGGGCGGGTAGAGGTGTTGTACAACAATACCTGGGGGACCGTGTGTGATGATCAGTTTGATACAGCGGACGCCTTGGTAGTGTGTAGGATGCTGGGTTTTACGTAAGTATCAGTATTGATGTGCTATAGAATTACAGTTTAACACACAGGCTTGTCATAACAATGAAGGAGGATATTATAGGGTTATTGAACTTATATTGGTGAATATTGGCACGAGTTGGCTGTCAAAATGCACGAGCTTGCGAGTGCATTTTGACAGCCAACGAGTGCCAATATTCACCTATATAAGTTCAATAACCCTTTTATTATATAGCTAAAGTATTTAGTTGTTAAATCATATCCCTTTTCACGCAAACTACTCCAAAATAGACGAGAATTCATCAGTATTGGCAGTGTGCAATAACAGCATGCATTTCTTAACTGTTCAATATTTAACCCGTCATTAATGCATGAAGCAAACTGATTTTGTAAATGGGGACATCATAATTTATGTACAGTAAAACATTTTGCTTAAGTAAATATCAAATACCGGCTCTGTCAGATTCGGACGACCGTCGTCTGCCATTTTGGCTTGTTTACGTCGTTACGGTAACGTCAATATTGAACGCTCATACTCGGAATGTTTCGGGCGCATACAATTTACGCAATGCAAAGTTAGCGTTCAATAAATTCTCAGGATATTGAACGCTAACATTCTCTAGATTTTACGCAGATTTTATAGTTGACTATTTATTAGCTATATAATAATTCGTGTTACTGACGCTACTCATGCTGCTTCAAGTCATGTGGCATCCATTGTCACAGTTTGGCATCCATTGTCACAGGTTTGACATCCATTGTCACAGGTTTGACATCCATTGTCACAGGTTTGACATCCATTGTCACAGGTTTGGCATCCATTGTCACAGGTTTGACATCTATTGTCACAGGTTTGGCATCCATTGTCACAGGTTTGACATCCATTGTCACAGGTTTGGCATCCATTGTCACAGGTTTGACATCCATTGTCACAGGTTTGGCATCCATTGTCACAGGTTTGACATCCATTGTCACAGGTTTGGCACAGGTTTGACATCCATTGTCACAGGTTTGACATCCATTGTCACAGGTTTGACATCTATTGTCACAGGTTTGAAGGGCTATAGATAGATAACAACCCATCTACTATGTTTAGCACTATTAAAATCGTATCTAATGATTGTATCT
Source organism: Ostrea edulis (assembly GCF_947568905.1). NCBI lineage: Eukaryota > Metazoa > Mollusca > Bivalvia > Ostreida > Ostreidae > Ostrea > Ostrea edulis. Next base: position 87,231,849 of record NC_079165.1, on the reverse strand, counting down.
GTAGAGATGGTGGAACAGCAATAACGAATGGAACATTCGGCCCAGGAGTAGGACGGATATGGATGGATGATTTGAACTGTGACGGGACAGAACAGTCAATCGACATATGTCAGTTCTCAGGATGGGGCAACACTAATTGCGGTCACAATGAAGACGTGGGGGTGCAGTGTCGCACATCCGGTGTGACTGCAGCGCCGACAGGACAACCAACCACACGTGCTCCGGCTACTGTCCAGCCAAACAACTGCACAGCAAGTAAGTCATACATCAAACAACTGTACGACAAAAACATCACATGTAAAACTTATACGGTACCAATTTTGATGCACCAGATGCGCATTTCGACATATAATGTCTATTCAGTGATGCTTAACCGAAATGTTTGAAATCCAAAATAACAATGAAGTTTTAGAGCTATTTTAGGGGAAAACAGACTGCCAAAAAAGTGGAGTCAAATTCGACTAAGGATAAGAGCTATGCGTGAGGGAGATAACCCTTAATTTTGAAATGAATTTCTAAACACATATCAAACATATTTGTGTACAATAAGTAACTCATAGATCAAACAACTAAACCATATATATCAAACAAGTAAGTCATAGATCAAACAAGTAAATTATAACACAACCATTGTATATGTACACGTTTGTTATCAAACAACAGTCATACAATACACAAATCATAATACAACTGTACAACACAAAAAGTCAGACCAACGAATATGTCATACATGCATTCAACAAGGCCCTGTTCCTATTGCTTTTATGAAATGAAAAGTTGCATGGGCATTGTACCTTACATAACACTGTTGCAGAATACATTTTACTTTGAATTGACTCATTCTTTATCACTAGCTGCTGCTCCAACTGCCCCACAACAATGGGACGTGCGGATTGTAGGCCCTACGGATCAGAGAGGACTGGGCTTTGTAGAGATTTACTACAACAACCAATGGAGCGCCATCTGTGATGATCGCTGGGGTACATCCGATGCTCAAGTGATCTGTAGGATGCTATGTTTTGAGTAAGTATTACACGAACACGCAGAGCTCTGTGTTTATCAGTGTATATGATCTTTGGTGTCAAAATGAAACCCTCAATTTATGAAAATGAATCATAATGTCTTAAATTCATTTTACATGTTATATAATACTTCAGCCTTATGAACGGGTCTCTTTCTCTGTATTATATCTCTCACTCTTGTGGGCGAATCTCAGTTTCATTGTTGTATTTCAGCCCTGTAGATGCTCGTGCCGGTTCCCCTATTGAAATTAATTACGTCCGTCCTAACGTCAGCTCGACGTACGCCTTGGATGACGTAGAATGCCAGGGTACAGAAAACAGAATCCAGGATTGTACTTATAAGACTGGCGCCCAGATTGACTGCAGTGGGTCGGACGAATATGCCAGTGTAGCCTGTACCAAATTAGACAACTCCCCACCCATCCGTAAGATATTCTAGTCATACCTTGTACTGCTTATTTTTCTCTCTTTCTCTATCTCTCCTCTGTCTGTAATTAGGTATATACAGGATATACTCTCACTGTTTTTTCTCTCTTTCTCTATCTCTCCTCTGTCTGTAATTAGGTATGTACAGGATATACTCTCACTGTTTTTTCTCTCTTTCTCTATCTCTCCTCTGTCTGTAATTAGGTATATACAGGATATACTCTCTATCTCTCCTCTGTCTGTAATTAGGTATATACAGGATATACTCTCACTGTTTTTATTACATGTAACACAATTTTTAAAGTAATATTTTTATATTTAAAGCCCCGATCCCGACCCTAGAATGTACTAACGGAGAGATGAAGGCTTTGTTTAGTCGTGAGAACGATAAGAACTTAGAAGAGAAGTTCCTGTCGCTGTTTGTCCCGCCCACTGGTGTGTGTAACCTCGTCAAGTCGACGGATGTCAACTTCGTGTCCATTAGTATCCCATTTGGTGAATGCGGCACCATCGTCACGGTAAATCTAAAGGACCATTACTTTAGAAGTTTATAGAGAATGTGGTTGATTTTGCGCTATTTCAGAATTAGGAGCACCACGCGCTGAATTTTTCATAGACATGTGTTATTTGATATGTTGATACAATTTCCGTTTATTTTTCAATTTTAGAAAAATGATTCACATATAATCTACACCAATGTTATTCGCTATGATTACACATCGACTGAGGGGAACGTCTACAGAGTAAACACCTACCGAGTGGAAGTCTCGTGTGAGTTCCCTCGAGAGTTGGATACAGACCAAGGAATGATACCGCAGACAGAAAGAGTGACACAGAAAGCACCTGGAGTATTTAATATCAAAATGGACTTCTTTCAGAACAACTCGTTTAACAATCCTATAGCGGATTTTCCATTAAACCTGACTCTGGGAGAATGGCTCAACGTCGCCATAACATTAGAAAGCATTGATTCTAACCTTAAACTCGTTGTTCCCGACTGCGTCGCGACACCGACTACTGCTGAAACGGATCCCACTAATTACCCACTGTTTGAAAACAAGTGAGTATATATTCAGTTTCTCCCAATGATTTTTAAATCTAGTTTCCCCAAGAGATATTATGCAAAGTGGATACAAAGTGTTTCAATGTTTAATCATTATAGGATTAAACATTCTTTTTGAAGAATTTATCGATGTGTAAACTCCGGACATTTTACTCACAAACTGAATAAAAGTGCGAAGCACTTTTATGTTAAGTTTGTAAGTAAAATGTCCGGAGTTTACACATCGATAAATTCTTCAAAAAGAATGTTTGATTCTTATAATTCCAATTCATTCACTTTATTAACAATTAAAAAAATTTGAATAGTTTCCCCGCACTATGTTGTTTGTTTTCAGGCCTGTATGAATACATCGCGTTTTCGGATTTATTGATGTGTAAACTCTTGTTCAGCTTTATTTTTGTCCAATCAAAACAATTGTAATAAATAAGATTGGAATTATATATACATATACTGTACAAATGTATATCACTTTTATTTTACGAGACCTTATTTCTACGTGGATACAATGATGTATTTATTCATTAGACATAACTTTCGCGAATCATTATTTATTGATTACATCTTCATGTGTACAAGTTTATTCGCGAGAACTAAATTTTCGCGAATTGCTTACCTCATGACATTACTCGTAGATACCGGTAATGTTCTAACGAATAAGATGTAATTTACATTATTCAGTTTTGAAGACAAAGTATTCCTCCGAACACACGAAAGTTTTGTCACAAAGAAATGCTGATTGCATAGTGGAATATAGCTTTCACCTTTTCTGGAGATAATAACCCCAATGTGTCTTTGTTTGTCCCCAACCATATCCATAACTTTGGAATACTAACTAGATATTTTTATTTGGCATGGATAATTGACGTGATTGATAAGGTATATGTCATATTCAAAAATGTTTTAAACAGGGAATATTCCATCAAAGGGACTCCCCTCCGTATGCACAGATTCAGTATCAAATGACGTCAGGAGATAACCTGATTATGTGGTAGTCATGGCTTCATGAAGAAGACGTGTATTTAATTTTAGAGCTTGTACAATCTTTTACATTGTACTTGAATGACTATCCACTTTCTTAAAATATTCATATATATATATCTATTCCTTTTTTCTCAGATGTCAAAATGACCCAACGCTTGGATTCTTTCCCTTGAATTCGTCTTCTTTCGGCTATCGTTACCAGACATTTAAATTCGTCAACTTTGACCAGGTATTCCTACATTGCAAAGCTTTCGTGTGTCTGCTGTCAGAGAAAGATGCCGAATGTGACAGGAGCTGCAATTCAACGACGACTGCTACAACCACAGCTTCCGGACGCAGACGACGAGCAGCCATATCGAGGCCAACATACTCGAAACAAATCTACCACATTTCCGGTCCAGCCATGAGTTTTTATAGAAAAGATACTGATAATACAATTATAAGACAATGGAATATTACTGCCGGTAAGCACACTATCATTTGTTGTGGTTTTGCTATAGGTCCAATGAAACTCTGTCACTTCACGTGATCGACCGTGCACATTTTTGGATGAGTCTTCTCGTTTATTTCATTGAAATAGGATTTACGTTTGTTCTCATTGACCAATCACATTGAAAGAATAGCATAACATGGTCATTTAAAAGTCGCTTTTATTGAAACCATACGGCCAATCAGTGAATGAAATTCACATGCTCGATCAAGCGAAATGACATGCTGTTATTGGAACGATAGTATGTAAAGAAGGAATGTCTAGTTTGTGTTATGAGAATAAGATAATCTAGGATGCATGGGATAAGAAGTTCAACCGACAGTACAGAAATTACCCACATGTTTCCATTGTTTTTATATCTACATAATACAAAGAACCGATACATTCATTAATTTTATGATTAATATTTTAGGATAATTTTATGCAAGGAGAAAGGTTTTGTCACACTTACTGATTCCTTATTATACCCCCCGCAACAAGTTGTGGGGGGTATACTGGAATCAGGTTGTCCGTCTGTCTGTCCGTCCGTCCGTCCGTCCGTCTGTAGACGCAATGGTTTCCGGACTCTAAAGCATTATCCTTTCCACCTACCGTCACCATATCATATATATGGACTACCCATGGGATGAAGATGTTCCCTGTCGATTTTGGGGTCAAAAGGTCAAAGGTCAAGTGCACTGGACATCGAAGTAGCAATATGGTTTCCGGGCTCTAAAGCGTTATCCTTTCCACCTACAGTCACCATATCATACATATGGACTACCCATGGGATGAAGATGTTCCCTATTGATTTTGGGGTCAAAAGGTCAAAGGTCACGCGCACTGGACATCGAAGTAGCAATATGGTTTCCGGGCTCTAAAGCGTTATCCTTTCCACCTACAGTCACCATATCATACATATGGACTACCCATGGGATGAAGATGTTCCCTATCGATTTTGGGGTCAAAAGGTCAAAGGTCACGCGCACTGGACATCGAAGTAGCAATATGGTTCGGTTTGTCATGCCATTTGTTTTTTACACTCAGAAAAGAGGTAGTTTATACCTATTACCAACACCCTTTGGGAGATTGGGGTAAGCGGGATTATTCTTAGTGAGCATTGCTCACAGTACCTCTTGTTTTCAATGATCACTGATGAAACAAAGATTTTCTATCTATCTATCTATCTATCTATATTGGAACTGCATATTTTCCTGCTCTTTTGACTGTGATTTCAACTCTTTCTATTTGGACTATATATATTAATACATGTATATATATATATATATATATATATATATATATATATATATATAGGTAAAATAAGCAATTTGTACTTCAGGTCCGCAAACAACACTAGTTACGACAAGCAGCTTAAAACCTACTCATTCAAAAGCACAACCATCTACCCAAGGAACACAAATGCCAAAGACAACAACAAAAGCTAGGCCACCTGCAATAACAACAAAAGTGTCTACAACTAAAGCAGCAAAGACAACAACAACAACAACACATAAACCAGGGACAACAAAGCAAACAACAAAACCGACAACCGCTAGAGTGGCAGAGGCAGCAACAACGAAGCCACCAGAGACCACAACAAAGCCAAATTACACACCCGATGTTAAAGCTGGGAAAGTCACAAATGCCCCAACAACACGTGCACACAGTGCTGCCAAAACAACACCGAAAGCGAAGCCTATCATGAACAAAAACAAGTTCGCTGACTATCCGATATCTGGGAAATTATCGGGAACTAGTAATAAGCTTTCTAATTCTTGCCCAAAGCATTTTGACATTTTACATTTTATTTTATATCAGTTTATATTATTGTTTGTATTCTATCTTTTGTAGATTGTTATATTTGATAGAGGTACTTTTTTTTTTAGATATACATGTATCTATATAGACTGTTACGTTTGAAATTGCTCAATTTGATCGATGGTACTTAAATTGTGTAAATAAATGACCCTTTCTATTCCCGTCTCTCCTAAGCTGGATTTGATTTCAGTTAAGATTTACCACAATTACGTCACATCTGCCGCGCGTCATCACATGCTGCTTTGGTCCCCTTTTGCACAAGAATGTTTGTGGACTCTATTAAACATGCACACGTATTAGCCGTCATTGTTTGCCATGGTTTTTTTTATCCCGTGTTGATTGAAATAACAATCTTGTTCTGAATCTCTTTAATGTAAAACTAAATTCATCCGTAATTTTAAAATGATCCAGTTTCTTTTTTTACTTTCAAACTACATGCATTAGACAAATTGCTTCAGTAATGAATACATAGATAAATTGAAGACCTTGAAATAGAGAGTAAGAGTTGCATGTTCTTATCTAGCTGTGAAGGCTGGATGGGTTTGGGTTAGGACTTGTATGTCTCTTGTATTTACTCTGTTTCAACTTCATTGTTCAATCATGCAGTACAATGTACCGAAGAATAAATGATGTTTTAAGAAATCTAGAATCTGTTCTATGTTAGTTTTATTCACGATTGTCTTCTTTTACTATCAGGGAAAGTTTGAACACATACATGATATTTCAGTTTTCACGAATGTAAGTCACTTTCACTCGTTAGGGGAATATTTTTTTTCTAAACGCAATTCTAATAGATCATATCACTATCAGTCTTGGGCATCGTTCATATAAAAGACCAAGTATAAATGATGTCACGTTTGATTCACTTTTGGTAGCAGGGGACAGTTTCGCACTATAGGCCCACTATAGGCCCGGTCAACTTTTTCAAAAAATGGAAATACCCCATATTTGAAGTGATATTACATGTGTAAACATGTATACAATAATTTTAGGATGCATGTCAAATGTAGCTGAGTGCTTAATAGAAATGTTGATATACAACATGTAGGTGTCACCATGATTCCTAGGATATAGATGGGTGCAAATACGAAACTAAGACACGTGGTCAGTTGCTGAAGAAATTCCGATTAAAACATGCAGGGTCTAGCAAAAGGTCTGTAGCTGTGAGGGAAGGTGGATGACCCCATATGAGAGGTAGATTTTTGAGAAGGGCAGATAGGGTTCTTGATTGTGCACAGTGTCTAAATCCCCATGTTCGGTACCGTGGTGGTGCGGATTAGCCCAAATGAGGGAAAATCGAAGCAAAAAAGGGGAACCTGCTCAGAGCATGTTTTGTGCACCAGCACCAGTATTTATAGATTGCATGTAATTTAGGGTCATAATTTATTAACTACACTAATATGAAATACAAGTATTGACATAAAAGGGAAATGTGATTTTTCATTAGTCTGTCATAATCTGACTTTAGTGTATACCCCCTATCCACATGTTTCAAAACCAAAGAAACTGTCCCCTGCCACCTTTGCCTTACGTCAACAGACAATTGAGTCCACATCATATTCGTACAAAACTTTACTCTGTTCCAATGAGAGTTTTACACACGTTATTTGAAGAAGCCACATCTAGTCTATACTTGGATTTTTCAACACCTGGATATAGACTGAACTCTATGATTATGGATGTTGCCTATCACAGGCTCTTTAAACCAGCACGGGTCATGGATGATATTCCTTCCAAATTATGCCGCCAGTTCCTTAAAGAGGTTCGCACCTGACATTTGGAGTAATGTCAATTTTTTGGAAAGTGTATTTTTGATTACTACATTGAAGGAGAATTAGGAAATTACAAAGAAAAACTGGGTTCGCAACACTTGTTATTGGGCTATAGTGTTCTAAACATGACCATTTTGCACTTAAAATTTATTCAATTAAACTTGAGTTTTCTGTTAGTGTCAACACAACATAAGCAACACAAATCAATCATTACATAAGATAGATACATAATCATGTCCTCTAACACTACAGATGAAAAAAGAAATTAGTACTAGTAAAGGAAATAGATGAGCTTTTTGCACTTGATATACAAAAAACTTCATGATATCAAATTGAGAGTTTAAAAGGACATATTAGGAGTAATGTCAATTTCTAAAATTTTACATAATTTTGAAGGTTTGATATTCCAATTCAAAATGCAACTTTAAAAAAGTGGGGGTTGGAGATCAATTTTTTTAATTATTGGCGAAAATACTGAATTTTCATACAAAATTTCGAGTAAATTAATCAAAACTTTTTTAAGTTTCGGTGTTCTGTTTGGAAAAATATATCAACCAAGTTAATAAATTACAACATTTCAACTAGTTCCAAGTCTCAACTACCTGTATCATAAATTATAAACTGAAATACATGTATAGGGGTATAAAAATAGACGATACATTGGTTGAAACAGAAACTAATATCATGCAGATTTAGAACTTTTTGATAACTGAATCCTTCCGCCACAAAATATAGTCCCTGTCAAACCCTTCCAAAATTTGAATAGACACAAAAAAATTCAACTGGATAGGGTTCAGCATTAGATGTGTAATATATTTGCACCAATGGGATCAGTATTGAACCAGTGAATACTTAGTTGTAGCATCCTGTGCAGTTGTACTTAAAACCTCAGGAGCTAACTTCCTTAAGCTCAAATTTACAAACAAAGGAATAGATGCCGTCAACATAAGCAACATTCTTCGTCATAAAAGGGTTCAGTCGTGTATTCCAACTTATTTCAAGTTCAAGTCTACACCCTGTATTTCCTACAGCTATACTTCTACTATTGCATCCAAACTTTTTAATTATAAATAAACTTTGCAGTGCCTAGATATACACCATCTTATACGTAATCCACCAACATGTTCTTGTTCTTCGTCTTCTTAAAAGTTCTTTCAACTATAGTCCAGCTGAACATGTCATTACTGGTGATGTTGATATAGTTGAAAATGAGGACCTCAAATCACTTATTCTAAAATGTCCTAAATACAGAGAACCTCGGTCTTTTAATTAGCCACAGAACTTCATCTCAATTATGAATTCTGTCGAAGATTATGCCAGACGATGGGCTAAATATGAAAAAGAAGAACTTGATACATTGTCAGAATGGGTTAAAAGCATAAGAGGAATATTAAAATCCCGCATTAGATATCTTAAAACAAAAGTACGTACCATCTATCCTTCTGTGCTTAGTAAACCAGAAGTGATAAAATAATTAGATAGGTTACATGAGAGATATGCTTTGGTTCCAGCTGACAAATCTTGTAGCAACATTGTCTTTGTTTGTAAGGCTCATTATTACGACTGTATTTTAAACGAACTTGGCATTAATTCCACTTTTGGTAATCGTGCTTATACTCCAACAGCCCTATCAACAGATGAAATTCTTCAAAACCATGCTTCAGTTTTAGACACATTTAATATCCCAGTCAATGGGTCGAATGAATATGAGTTACCGTACCTATACTGGATTCCTAAACTACATAAAAACCCTTACAAACAAAGATACATTGCTGGATCCAGTAAGTGCTCTCTATCAAACCCCTATCTTTGCTCCTCACGAAAACATTAAAAGCTGTGAAGGAGAAGCTTCAAACTTACTGTACGACTACATATGCCAGAAGTGGTGTTAATCAAATGTGGATTATAAAAAATTCTAAAGAACTTTTAGTAAACTTGAAATCGCAAAACTTTTCTCAAATTAATAATATCAAAACACTTTACACGACCATTCCTCACGATAAATTAAAGACTAGACTATTTGACATCATAGACATTTGCTTCTTCAACAAAAATGGAAAAAGGAAATATTCATATCTAGTGATCAGTCATCCAAAAACTTACTTTATTAAACACCACTCTGATTCCACGCACAAGTACTATGAACTTGAAATTAAAAATATGCTAGATTTTCTCATTGACAATATCTTCGTGGTCTTTGGTGATCAGGTCTTCCAACAGTCTGTTGGAAATCCCATGGGCACGAATTGTGCTCCTTTGTTAGCTGACCTGTTTCTATATTCATATGAAGCAGAATTTATTCAAATTCTTCTACGTGAGAAGAAAAAATCTCTTGCTGTGGCCTTCAATTCGACATTTAGATATATCGACGACGTTTTGTCTATTAACAATAATAACTTTCATTCATATGTCGATTCGATATATCCAAGTGAGCTCGAAATAAAAGACACCACATAGTCATCCACTTTTGCTTCATACTTAGATATTTTATTGAAAGTAGACATTAACGGCAAACTGACCGCCGTGGTGGTCGAGAGGTTAAAGCGTTCGCCCTGCATGCGGAAGGCCGGGGTTCGAATACCGGCCGCGACAGACCTAAGTCTTTAAAACAGGTAGTGACAATTCCATCGCTAAACGCTCGGAATCAGGTGTGAATGTCACGGGTCCTAGGAGATGACATTAAAAACGGATGACCCGTGTCACAGTAGGTGTGGCACGCTAAAGAACTCTCACTGCTCAATGGCCGTAAGCGCTGAGCATAAGCCTAAATGTAAAGGCCTTCACCGGTCTCCATATGAGTGAAAAATTCTCGAGCGAAACGTTAAAAAGCTGACATGAATTAATAAATATGGTATAATTCTATATGTCCGCCATATTTCTCTGCTAATCCGGCATATTAGTTGGAATTTCTATTGTTATATGGGACGAGCTTTGCTACGCTTCACTTCACATCAGTGTCTTCGATTTACCTGTGCGGGTAGCTTCAACAGGTAACACGTACATCTCCGATACTAATTTATAGGACATCAAGAAGAAATGAAATCACGTTTTGGAACACCACGCAGTGCTCAAAATTATAATAAACATATCGTACAGTAGTAAATCATTCTAAATATATATATTTGGATAAATATATATAGAATGCCTTTTCTTTACGTGAACGTGCGTACATTTGCAGTAAATATGTCAAAACTATACAAAAATGCGGAGAAATGTTTAATCTGTTTATCTATTGATAAAATGGAATAAGCAAAGAGTATACAATCTACACCATTCACAATTACTTCAAGTAAAAGGCAAAGACATAAATACTACTGTACTTATAAAAATGGCATGTATGCTCGCCATGAAAACGCATCGAATGCGGACGACTATTTACCTGGGCCTACTTGTAATATCTGTAAAGGACCGCAGATGTACGTGTACACTTGTCGAAAATACTCTAAGTAGTAGTAAAACTCCCTTTATTTGCATAATCCATGAAACAAAACGATAAACTCCATTTGCATTCCAACGGTAAACAACATTGTCCATTGTACAGACTGCGACACACTTAGCCCGTGACGATCAGCTATCTTCAATCAGGGGAAGTATCAGAGTATACTATTTACCCTGTATTGTGCATGAATCCTTATACCATATGATTTACTGGTCAGAGTATTGCAGATTTATAAATCAGGAAATCATTTAGGTACATAAATTTGCATATACAACACTGTACGAGTGTATGGGATGAGAGAGAGAGAGAGAGAGAGAGAGAGAGAGAGAGAGAGAGATAACAACGAGAGAGAGATAACGAGAGAGAGAGAGAGAGAGAGAGAGAGAGAGAGAGAGAGAGAGAACCGATGATCTTGTAATAAAATGGTATCATTAATTCAATAAAAAGAGAACAGTACTAGTAACTCAATATTGCTCTCATTAATTGATAATACAGATTTATTTGATTCATTTAAAGCACGCAATAATTAAAAATTAAACATATTTTTAAATAATGCTATTTTCAATTACTTCATTTTATGCTAATTTGGCGCTCAATAGATCTTATATATCTATGCCATTTTGGGTTATTACATTCTGCGTCGAACTCGACGCAAATTGTACTAATGCAAAATGTAATAATCGAGTTTATCATATTATGCGTCGTTATCAAACACCAAGGGGAGAGGACAAGAGTGTCTGTCACCCACCTTTAATAACAATATCCATTTTTTGTTAGTTTGTAATGCAAATAAAAGATACATTGAGTGACAACCCCTCCCCCACTTACCCCAGCTTGAAAGTTCTGATATAATAGTAGAAGACACACACCACCACCAATTAAGAAAATGAAGATATGAGGCACTCATAGTAGAGGACTCTAACCACCCCATGCGACCCCCAACGATTGAAGAAAATGAAGTGTAGGGGGAAATTATTGAGGTAGTCAAAGTAAAAGACTCTTTAACACTTCACCCCCACATTAGGACTTTGAACATCGGACAAAACATCTTGGTTTGTTTGGGTGTTTTGTTTTATTTTATTACTGTTTTCGTTCATCTTTTTTAATTATTATTTTGAATGGCAAGAGATTTTGAAGAATCCAATTTCCCATTTTTCCCCCTGTTGTACCCCCCCCCCCCCCATGAAAAATGACGATACATGTCTGGTTATTACATGTACATTTTGCTTTGAAACACATGCATGTATACTAATTGTATGGTGCATGTAGAATTGCACCCTTTACCAAGTTTTCCTTCATTTACACAGTGTAAGGAATGGTAAACCAAAATCACAAAACAAAATGCATAAAGACCAATATATTTTCAAGCGTAGGAACTTCATTCATGA
>NC_079165.1:87174468-87214468 GCF_947568905.1 Ostrea edulis | reverse complement strand
CTTTCTTTTTCCTGGCTTATCCAGAGTTATCTTTCTTTTTGTTAGCTTTATATACTCACCTTATCCAGAGTTACCTCTCTTTTTGTTGGTGGCTTTATACACCTACATTGTACCTTATCCAGAGTCTTCTTTCTTTTTATTGGCTTTATACACTTACCTTATCAAGAGTTATCTCTCTTTGTGTCTGCCTTATATATTTACCTTATCAAGAGTTATCTCTCTTTGTGTCTGCCTTATATATTTACCTTATCCAGAGTTATCTCCCTTTGTGTCCGCCTTATACACTTACCTTATCCAGAGTTATCTCCCTTTGTGTCCGCCTTATACACTTACCTTATCCAGAGTTATCTCTCTTTGTGTCCGCCTTATACACTTACCTTATCCAGAGTTTTGTTTTCTTTCCTTTTATTAACTTTATACACTTACGTTATCCAGAGTTATTTTTCCTTTTGTTGGCTTTATACTCTCACCTTATCCATGATGTCAAATATCTTATTTACTCTCTTCTCGGGTGTATTTTCTTCTTCTGGAAGATTTACCATATTTCCCTACAATAAAATTTCCAGAGTATATATCATGAAAAAAAATCCATCATATTGCTGCATTAGATTTATGAACCCTTTAGTCCCTCCTCCCTGAACAAAAGTCCAGCTACCAGTATCTGAAACAACCTTCTGTGTTTGACTTGGTGCGTCCCATTTGAGAATTCCTCATTCTTGTAGAGACGTCACCAGTTGTAGGTGAAGTGCCACAAATTTTAACCTATGTATGGTACTGAACGCCGTAGCTGTGAAAGTTCTTTTTCGTGCCGAGGCCTACCATGACACGGGACCTTTAAGGTATTAAAGGTATCCGAAGGACCCGTGATCGACACTTCTAATGCCTCGCGCTTGGGGAAGTAACAGTCACTACCAATGTTAAACGTCTTGGGTTTGACGCGGCGTTGGGATTGAGAATCGAACTCAGGACCTTCGGGTTGTGAAGCAAGCACCCTAACAACTAGGCCTGTTGAGTTTGATGATTTAAAAAAAATGAACTCATTTAATTTTTTTCGATTCTACACTCTCCTATTACAAAGGACTTGTTCTCTCTCTCTCTTTTTTTTTTTTAAAGAAAAGTGAATTATGTTTTTGAGCCAAGTCTGAGTATTCGACCACGGTGAGTTACCATATGAACAGACAGATAGCCAGGCAGAAGCAGTCAGACATACGGCATCGGACAAACTTCGGTCAAAAATATCTCTTGGGCATTCGGCCCTAATACCATATTCATTCTATGATATCTACATATACAATGTACTCCTCACAACATCGATAAAGCATGTGAAAATACACGTAGTGCGAGATAGCTAGAAAAAGGCTAGTAAGGTATCTGGTGTGATTCCTGGTATAGCTCATCTCCTCAAGTGTATCATTGGGATACTGTCTGCTCTCCTCTCGTGACACAATATAATAGATAAGCTAAAATTCGAAGTAGAATTTATACAAGCTAAAAGTTCACGTATATTCGAAGATGGCTTTACCCAAGATATACCTAAGCTATAATTATGTCGATATTTTCTTTACAAGGCATAGTGAATAAAATCTAAAACTGAGCGAAGAGATTGATTGTGTAGAGATTGATTCTGTAGAGTTTGATTGTGCAGAGATTGATTGTGCAGAGTTTGATTGTGTAGAGATTGATTGTGTAGAGATTGATTGTGTAGAGATTAATTGTGCAGAGTTTGATTGTGTAGAGATTGATTGTGTGGAGTTTGATTGTGTAGAGATTGATTCTGTAGAGTTTGATTGTGTAGAGATTGATTGTGTAGAGATTGATTGTGTAGAGATTGATTGTGTAGAGATTGATTGTGTAGAGATTGATTGTGTAGAGATTGATTGTGTAGAGTTTGATTGTGTAGAGATTGATTGTGTAGAGATTGATTGTGTAGAGATTGATTGTGTAGAGATTGATTGTGTAGAGTTTGATTGTGTAGAGATTGATTGTGTAGAGATTGACTGTGTAGAGATTAATTGTGCAGAGTTTGATTGTGTAGAGATTGATTGTTCACAGTTTGATTGTGTGGAGTTTGATTGTGTAGAGATTGATTCTGTAGAGTTTGATTGTGTAGAGATTGATTGTGAATTCTTGGTGGTTCTGTAGAGATTGATTGTGTAGAGATTGATTGTGTAGAGATTGATTGTGTAGAGATTGATTGTGTAGAGATTGATTGTGTAGAGATTGATTGTGTAGAGTTTGATTGTGTAGAAATTGATTCTGTAGAGATTGATTGTGTAGTTAATTTGGTTTATGTGGTTCTGTAGGTCTGTTAATACATATAAATGTAGATCATTCTGTGTTGAGCTAAACGTCTCATTCATTAAGGACATATTAAACAACTTCATCTCGGGTCTACCGGACCAGGGTTCGTATTCCAAGATGTGTCCAGATTTTACAGGAGAGTAAATGGAGATTATAAAATATTTTTGTGAGGACTACAGCTGTGTATGCAGGCACTAGAAGCTATGTCCTACTCTCGACATTATAAGACATGATTGTGAGGACTACAGCTGTGTATGCAGACACTAGGAGCTATGTCCTACTCTCAACATTATAAGACATGATTGTGAGGACTACAGCTGTGTATGCAGACACTAGGAGCTATGTCCTACTCTCGACATTATAAGACATGATTGTGAGGACTACAGCTGTGTATGCAGACACTAGGAGTTATGTCCTACTCTCAACATTATAAGACATGATTGTGAGGACTACAGCTGTGTATGCAGACACTAGGAGCTATGTCCTACTCTCGACATTATAAGACATGATTGTGAGGACTACAGCTGTGTATGCAGACACTAGGAGCTATGTCCTACTCTCGACATTATAAGACATGATTGTGAGCTCTACAACTGTGTAGACCGGTTTACCGACGTGGAGCGTTGCAGTTCATACCCTCATGTATTTACAGAAACGAAAAAAATTTCTGAAGTACTCTTTTATGACGGTGCGTTGTACCCGATATAGTGGACAGAATCACAAAAGCGGAGGGGTAAGAAGAGCAGAAATGGAGGCGGTAAGGAGAGAGTAACAAGAGGAACATGGGCCTCATCACTCACCCGAGTCACCCAGGTCCTGCTGTTAGCTGGTGTGATTTTAAAAGATCTTTTTCTTTATTCCCATGAAAATTTTGACCCCATAGTGTGGCGCCAACCTATCCCCAAAGGGTCATGACATAACCATGATTAAAGATCACAAGGTCAAAAATCAGTGTAGGTTAAAAACTTTGGTACCAAAAAAGGTCTTGTGATAAGGTATGGACATATGAAATATGAGAACCATATCGCTCACTATTCAAAATCATCAACGAGATTAAAGTTTCGGACAAACAAGACAAAAACAATATGCTTCTCGACTTTAGTCACGAGGCATTAAAACCTGGAATCCACACAACGTCGGAACGTTTGCATTTTGATATGATTCAGTGTGGCCCTGCTATCCTTGAAAAGAATTTGCTTTGATTAATGCCCTATAGTATATTCCCATAGAAAACTTTGATCTCCTATTGTGGCCCCACAAACTTGATTTTGCACTACCGGAAGATTCTTGCATATCACTATGACTAATCACGGCCCTGCTGTTCTTGAGATGATTTTTAAAGCTGTTTCCCTATATATTCCCATATGAAATTTAGATCCCCTACTGTGACTCCACCCTACCCTCGAGGGCCACAATTTGAACAAGCTTAAATCTATCTGCATTACCTGGAGATGTTTGCTTATTAATATTACTCATCATGACCCTGTTGTTCTTGCAAAGATTTTTTTTTTAAATTTCCTCCCCTATTGTGGCCTCACCCTACCCCCCCCCCCCTACCCCTCTTTAAGGCAATGATTCGAAAAAATTTGAATTTACACTATGTCAGGAAGCTTTCAGATTTTCAAATTTTCTGACCCAGTGATTTTTGAGAAGGTTTTAAATTTTGCTTTTCGTTGCTTCCCCCTTTGAAGGGGATATGACCCTTTATCTAAACAAACTTGAAACTCCTTCACCCAAAGGTGATTTGTGCGAAGTTTGATTAAAATTTGCCCCGTTGATCTGGAGAAGATGATGGCAATATGAAAAGTTGATGACGATGACAACGACAAAAGACGCCGAACAAATTTCGATCAGAAAAACTTACTTGAGCTTCCGGCTCAGGTGAACTAAAACAGATACGAATAAACGGGTGAGGGTTGAAGAGAGAAAAAGGAGGGAGAACGACGGATAGCAAATGTCCAGGAGAGTTTTGACAATAGATACCTACCACCATTTTATAAATAGCGTCCACTATATCTAGTAGTTCTTGCCTTGTGATGAAACCATCGTTATCTAAATCATAAAGTTTGAAAGCCCCTGAAAAGAGAAGACCAATGTTGGATTATGATTTACAGACGTCATTTAACAATTCAAGAAAAAATCACCAAGAACACTGCTGATTACAAACTTTTATCTTTACAACATTTACCAGTGATAAGTTTTCATACTGCAACTCACTCACTCGCTACGTTAATCGATACTTAGACGCAAAAGAATTCTTTAAACTCGATCTCATAGATCAACTTCTGAGCTCAACTTAATAGATCAACTCCTGACTAGGTCGGGATTTCTCGAAAGAAACTTAAGTCAAAACTTATACTTTAAGTTTGAGATTTTTCTCATATTTTTACTGCTCAAATGAAAAGAAAACTCAAACTTCAGTTTGAGAGTTTTTCGAAAAATCCAAGCTGGGACTCATACATGTAGCTAAGTTCCCAGACTCGATCTTGTAGATCAGTTCCCAGACTCGATCTTATAGCTAAGTTCCCAGACTCGATCTTATAGGTCAGTTCCCAGCCACGATATCAAATGTCGGTTTCCCTACAATTTGTATTCAGACAGCTACTTTGGTTTCAGTAATCTTCGTCGATACAAATAAAAAAACTGGTTTACAACTCTTTGTATTTTGCAGGGCATATTTGAGGATCGGGTATCAATGTGAAATATTTTGTTCCTTGTCGAATCGTAGGGATGTAAATCCAACGGATCACAGTGACCACGAGAACAACCGTAAATTGACTGAATCCAGTCATCCTTATATGCTAAAGGATTAATGATTTAGAATGTGTGTACGAGGGCTGTTTGATTTGTTATGTGTTTTGTACGATATCTCAAAAGCATTCGACTCAAATAGTGAAATGAACACCACATCCCTTCAAAGTATTCTCCGCGGTTTCAAATACATAATTTGAATATCTGAATCCATTTCTGAAATGCGTCACAGTACGCTGATTTAGGTAGACCTCTGAGGCACTGACTGATGGCTGAGCCAAGGGCTTGTCGGGACTTGTAACGACGACCAGATAAGAACTTTTTAAGTTTTGGAAAAAGGAAAAAGTCGCATGGGACTAGATCTGGAGAGTATGGTGGGTGTGGCAAGACGGTAACCTTCTCCGACTTCAAAAATTGTTTCACAAACTCAGATGTATGTGATGGAGCATTATCATGAAGTTGATGAACATGCCTAAATTCTGACACAGGGCGTCGTTTATGATAATATTTCTTGAACTTTTTTAGTATAACACCTCGGTAATACCGACCTGTAACACTTTTACCCTTTTTTCCTACTGGTTCGAAATAGTGAACCCTTGTTTCGTCACCAGTAACAATGTTTGCAAATTGTCTTTGATTGAATTTGGGAAACATTTTGAGCAATTGCTTAGCGGTTTGTACTTGAACCCGTTGTGGTCATCTGTCAATATATGCGGTATCCATCTGGCAGAAATCTTTCGTACTTTTAAAATACACTTCAATATGTCAACAGCTTTGGCAATATCACGAATCGTGTATCTGCCATCACTTTCGATTATTTCTCTGACTTCTGAGACACTTGCCTTGCCTGTTACGGTCAAAGGTCGGCCAGATTTTGCTGCATCTTTGACGAACACTGTGCCAGTCAGAAATTTCTTTCTCCACCTATGAACTGTCTCATAAGATACCTTATCAGACCCATAAACTTCCCCCAATTCAGTAAAAATCTGCATTACCGAATGACCGAGTTTTGTGCGAACTTTTATATAAGCTCTGATTTCTTCAATATTCTCAGTTTCCCAACCATTTTTACAACAGCGGTCAACGACTGGCTCTATTGAAATGACTATAAGTTTGAAACTATGTGGAGCTGAAGGCTTGTGTTTATACCGTTGGAAAGGTATTGAATTGAGCTATTCAAGAGCATCATCATCCACGAAATCGTGCAAAGCGTTATCGCGCTGTAGTACAATACACATTACACATCAAGCAGCCCTCGTATTTCTAAGGAAATAAGTCATTGAAGAATTTAATGAGTTGCGTTTGGCCGTTTACGTCAGATCCTCTATGAAAACGCTAAAAAATGTGCTCACATTAAAAACATAATATTTCTTGTCAGTGCTGCGAATCACGTGATAAAAATTTGTTTCTTTATGTGACCGATGGACTCGCTAAGCAGTGAAAAGCAGTGGTAGGTGACCACGTAATCAAAACCTCGGGAAAGAATTCATGAAACGGTTACATACTCTCATAGAGTAATGTGGCTGCAATTCTGAGTCGTGTTCGTATAGCTGTTGCTTTCTAATGTTGGTGAAAGTTAATTGTCTAATACCCAATAGATCAACTAATCTGTAATAGTTTTGCTGTATTTATATATATGATTATATGATAAGTGGTACATGTAATAAAAACCCACGAAAAGTGTGCAAACAGGTGTGCACTTCAATATTCTTCGTAAAGCGAAAAGACTGGCATGTAAACAAATTCCTTTTGAAATCACGTGATTCACTACGTAACTTTAACGATAGTACATTGTACATGTATATCTTTCAAGTACTTTTGTCATTTGTAACTGTATATATATATATTCCTAGGTACTTCCGCTGCATTCTCTTTCGTTAGGATTTTATTGGATACATCAACCGTTGCTTCTCAGAACATACCATTTCATTAGTTGATTAGACACATACACGCCCCTTGTATTTCACATTAATGCCTATCAGGTATAGGTAATAAAGACTTAAGCGTGCTTACTAAAATAATCCAGATCGAAGATAATCATTAGCATATCGTCTATTAACAAAGTACACTCATAGATAGCTTTCTCAATAATTACAGATGATGGGAAAGAGTTTTCTTACATAAAAATTCAGAGGATGTGTTTAATATATGTGTCGGTCTGTGACTCTTTCCAGTCGATTTAAATACGATGACGTAGATAAATAGCCAGTAATGTCAGTTTCAATATCTTCCATCTCAACTAGCGGATAAGTTAATTATTTACTCTAGATTTACGTGTATTTTGTTTCGGAACACAAAAAAAAAAAAAACCTCGGCTTCCTGGGAAACTTAATAATAAATCGTCCATATACATTAATGCGTTGAATGCAACCTCGCTTATTATGGACGCTGTGATAAAACACGGTGTCTTTTAAAGACAAAACTCAGCGAAGTCCTGTCGCGGTGTATCTGATAGTAAGCAAGTAACAAGTGCTTGTATACTGAAAAGCTGCCCAAGTTAACGCAGAAAACGTTATCTCGTTGGACATACTATATACTACAACCGGGACGAAATCGGACATGAAATAATGGTTCCGATATTTCGTATTGGAGAAGATAACTTCACACAATGTTTTCTTATGAAACTTTTGAAACAATTATCAATAAGCATAACCAATATTGCATTTATTTTAAACTGTATTCAAGTGTTTTATCAACCCTCACATTAGTCTGAGTATGTTGTAAAAAAAAAAAAAAAACCGAAATGGAAATATGCAAACAAATTGCTGAATATTACATGCATTATATTGAGATAACAAAGATTCTACAGACTAGCCTACATGTCACGTGATATGAAAAGCATCAATTCACAGTTATCATCAAAAATGTTGGGCAAGTTTCATAAACAGGGCGTTAAAGTTAAACTTTCTAAATGTTGACCCTCCCAACATAGAACTGATAATATATGGTGTAAAACGTAAGCACATAAAACGTCTTCTGCTGATTCACAGACTACACTATAGGTTAATTTGTCAAAAACTGGTAGACAGCTGCAAAAAACCTTCATAATCTGTTTACAGCGTTTCATAACGACATAACCACGGCCTGAGTACAGCTAGGTCGCGACAGGGTATATACTTTAACATTAGACTGATTCCATGCGAATAGATTTCCCATACACATCAACGGCAAGACAGGACGCTGAGCTTTGTAGTAAATATCTGACCAGACGGGTCTGATGGACATAACGGGCCGCGGTGTTTGTAAGACAGAAGGCAGCGTATGTATAGGAAACCATGGAGAACTACTTTCCTAGTGAAGGTTGGGAGACGAGCCATAATGATGATTGACGATAATGATTATATCTCTCTATAAATATATCAATTATGATCACCTGCAAGCGGGTACAGAACGAACCGTACTGGCATTTTACACGAAAATGCAATATCTCTGAAAGTACCCATTCTGACACTAATTCTGTATTCTGGTGGTTTTAAAAAAAATCAAAGTTACATATAATAATTATCAAGATCCACTTCCGCATTAGAAACAAACTGCAAAGAGCCAATACACTTTTCGCTGTTTAGCTACGTGCACATGTGAAAATGAACAAGATATCTATAATTTCAAATTTCTAATTTATAGAAAAACGTTTTAAAGATTCTTTGGATTGATTTGTAATCGCATCATGACTGTTACAAAAATATCTCCTGATATCCTTGTGGTTGCAATCGTTTAGTTTTCGTGATGTTCTATGTATTTTATATCAGAATATATATCCTTAAAAACTTTTGGTCATCGTTAGAAAAAAATCCAATTTCAAGAGATGTAACAAACTGTTTTGATATGTTCTAAGGATTAAGTACAAATGTAATTGTATCAAGATTAGTATGTTTTATCAGCCCGTTATATCCCAAGATTTCATTTAAAATGTATATTCTTTAAAAAACGTATTAGTGCTACATGTAAATGAAACCGCTAGGCCTAGCAAATGTGGATATTTTAAATGAAACCGCTAGGCCTAGCAAATGTGGATATTTTAAATGAAACCGCTAGGCCTAGCAAATGTGGATATTTTAAATGAAACCGCTAGGCCTAGCAAATGTGGATATTTTAAATGAAACCGCTAGGCCTAGCAAATGTGGATATTTTAAATGAAACCGCTAGGCCTAGCAAATGTGGATATTTTAAATGAAACCGCTAGGCCTAGCAAATGTGGATATTTTAAAACGTCCACGTTGTATCCCCGTCTCTTAATTTCGTATTCTTTTTTAAGATTTATGAAATTGATCACTGTTCGTTAAATTCTCTTGTTCATGAGAACAGTATTTTCCTTTTGACGAACATGTCGATACGACACGTATGTCCCAAAATATACTTTTCTGACGGAAGGAGGGGAGGTTATTTTTTGTTTTGATCTGGATGACCAAGAAAATGTTTGAAGAAGTTGGATGCATTTGAAAATTCATTTGAAGCTACACACGAGGTCTACAGGATTTACAGTAACTATACTCACTCTCTAGTAAGTTACACACGGGGGTGTAGAGGATTTACAGTGACTATACACACTCTCTAGTAAGAAAGTGCAAAATGTACCCCTGGCAATATAACTTTTTAAACATTTAAAGAAAAAAAATCCAGGGTTTTGATATCGATTTATTTTCACTCAATTTGCGCAGGGAACACTGGTTCAATAAATCTTTACATTCATTCATTTACTCAGATAACAACCATTAACTCGTCCATACAGTGCCAAGCGTGAACATTGAAATAATGATGGCACTTTCATTATAGTCATGAAAATTAAAGATGATTTTTTTCTCTTATCTATAAATACAAAATATATGTAAATTGAAAAAATCCGTATCATGCTACATTTAACAAAACAAATCTAAGATTATGTGGCTCAATGGACCTTTTCTGTTTTATCTGTTATATATCACAGAAAGGTAAAGGTGTGATGTGGCCCACACAAACGTCTCCTGCAATATATGCATGCACGCTGTGCCCGTGATGACTAGTTCAACTTCCCGGAAGACAGTGACCTTGAACTGACCTTGGCAAAAATGCTGGGATGGCAGCTACATTTTAAAAATCATGATATTAGTGGCGTAAATAAATGGAAAATACTTACATTTAAGTTTTTCTTGCACACTTCCCCTGGAAGTAACGGATAAGGCGGTTAGAAACTCGTGAAACTCTATATACCCATCCCTGTTTTCATCGAACACATTGAACACGAAAGATGCAAATTTGCTGGGATCTCCAAAAGGGAAGAACTGCTTGTAGATTTTTGTGAATCCCTGGAAATACAAGAAATCCAATAGTATACAAATTTGACAGATACATTCTACAAGGGTTCCTTTTCAAATATTTATATTTTCTGCGGTTTTGCTTTTGATATCTTTACAAAATGTACTGATGGCTATTTCCTCATGAATGCGATGCATTGGTGAATATTGCGTATATATAAAGTTTGATAAATATAATACATGTACTTTCACTACTAAGAATTCTGAAATAAATGAAAGTAAAATACATGTAAAATATAAAAAATGAATTTCGGTTTTTAAAATACATGAGGGTATGAACTGTAACGCTTCACGATGGCAAATTTTCATGAAGCTAACAGGTTTCACAAAGTGCGCCCATGTGATGCGTCACAGTTCATACCCTCATGTATTTTCAAAAATGAAATTCATTTTTAAAGGTAAGAGAAAAATGACTGACTGGCAAGAGAAAAATCTTTCTAATACACGGATACAACAGATATGAAATAAGAAATTATTGTATTTTAAAAGTCTAGAGGATATACATGTATTCAATGTGTGAAAGTTATATACCTGCTTAACATTGTGAATGAATCAGGTGTGCATGTTCTGTTTCCCAAAACAAAATCTAGTTTTCTTTCTAAGCATTGAAGTTGTAAAATATGGTTCGTATCAGACCGGCATTGAAGCTGACATAGTTTTAAACACGGGCACTCCAGATCCTTTTTTATTTGGGCCTGTGGCAGCCCTTTTGGACGTCTAAATATTTTTCTTCGATAGCTTATTTCTGACCTTCAATACCTTAGTGGAAGGTCAAACTTCTAGATTCAAATTTCTAATGATAACTGATAAGTATTAAGTGATAAATTAGCTGATGGTGAACTCGGTTGCTAACAGACGACTAAGTGTTCTAAACAGATTCTACAAGAAATAAAGAAAAACAAAGACGGTAAGTTAGTGTTGGAAAAATCCCTGCTTCTGGGTTAATTGTTGTAAACTAAGTAAAGATCAAACAAGCCGAAATTCCCTAGCTCTGATAAAACTTTTAAATCAATTTTCGTTGGAATTTGCATTCATTTCAAGATGTACATACAATGGTATTAATGAGTCGGTATCTGTTTTCTATATATATATTTAAAAAAAACTTATTTCAACATGTTGCTTAGCACCGACATCCTTAATGCAGGGAGAAAATGAAAAGTCCTATATTTTATGCCTCCTATGAGAAGAAACCGTCCAGGCAGTAACAAATAACCAAACACTGTAATGCAGTTTTGTCGAATCTGTCATTTATTGAATGCCATAAGGTAAATTGTTAAGTAATATGTATAACAAACCGTTAAAGGGGATCACCTGAATAAACAATACCTGCTGAAACATGTACATAGGTGTCAGGTAAAGTGTGATCCCCCTTTGAGACTGACTAGAAAAATACATGTAGTGAAAGTACAATTACAAGTTACAGAGTACATGGAACATGCATACAATATATACATAAATTAGTTAATCCTTGGAGGAGTCCTATATTTTCTTTTCTTCGTGGTAAGAAGCTATATTCTCTTTTCGCATTTCAGACCACCAGGGTATATATGTTTTTATCATTATTATTATTATTTTCTATCATCACTTGTGTGTGATTTTTACGGGGATACTGTTTTATTCGACATTGAAATCTGACAGGCCACACATTGCATTGGACGAGCCTGGAGAATTGTGATAAGGAAATCCATTGTTTATGACATATTTGCGATATTTGTAAGTGCTGATATGAAAATTGCAATAGAATTGGTTTAAAGTGAACATGCTGCTTCGATGTCAGTTGCAGACTGCTTTTGTAGAGATTTATCGGTAAAGCTGAAATATGTTCTTTGAAGAGTAAAAGCTCGTGAATATTTTACTAGATTTTTAACTGAAAACTCCATATCATTGTGCATAATGATCTAATTCCCTCTAGTGATAGTCTCATGAAAAGGATTAGTACATAGTTGTTCTAAATCTTAAAACTTACAATCGGTTAGAGTTTGGAGCGCCATAGTGTTTCAAATTTCAATACTTACAATTGGTAAAAATCTTAAAACTTACAATTGGTGAGAATTGGGAGCGCCATAGTTGTTCTAAATCTTTTCAAAAACTTACAATCAGTAAATATTTTCAGACTACAAGTTTTCATAGTTTGAGAAATATCACAGATATCTTGTTCAATGGGTTTTAATTTCGAGGTAGAAGAGTTGCCTCCCTTAGTTGTAGATAGTAGACCTCTAATGTTCCTGGAGAATGTGAATTCAGGGGTGTTCCCATACCACGAAAACAGCGATAATTAGATCACACAAACATTAGTGATTTTACGGCAATCAGAAACATTCACATTGATCAAAGATTTGAAAAGACAAAGAGTTAGATGGTTCCTTTCGTAATCGCTGTTATGTTTTCAAGGAGGAACAACACACCAGAGAAATCTGATGTAGATGGAAGGTGGAGGATAAGTACAGTAATATTTTGAAATTGAAAAGTTGCAGATTTACCTTATTTAGTTAAATGTAAAGTCTTAGAAGAGAGCAATTTCGAAAAATTCAAATTCTCTGCTAGACTCGAACCCGCGGTCTCCACGTCAGTAGTCGACAGGTTAACCTACTAAGCTACCCAACTAGGCAATTCGCTTTTAAAGGAATATTGCTGATATCTATATTTTCACCCATGTTTCAAAGGGAAGTCAGTCATTTTGATGTGCTATTTCTCCTTCATAGTGTCAAGTCTTATGATTTTTTTTTTTTTTTTGATCGTAGCTTTTAATCACTGTTAACATTGCAAATAAAATTGTACTTCTGAAATTTATTTCGCTGCCGATAATAAATGCCTAACACTACTCATTTTTCAGCATAGCTTCCCTCCGGTGTAAGTAAAACATGAAGAAAACTTCTGTGTATAATTAAAACCAGAATGCTGCCGGTATTATGTCGCTCTGTTATCATTCACGAGCACTGTTGAGAGTACAACCACAAAAAAGAACATGTGCATGTGATCACTTTTGTGAGTACCATTAGTACACTCTTCCTGCTTCACGCTTTGGATCTGTCCTCCTTAATCACTTTACTACACGGTAAATTTACCATCTGAAGAGTCCTTCATGACTTACCTCCACTGTAAGTCCACCATCAAGGCAGTCATCTTATTAGGACCCCACACGCGGAAGCCCTGTTGGAATCACATTGCCTGTCCGTCCGTCTGTAAACACTTTTATTGGGGTGCTATAACTCAAACAATTTCCATCGTAATGTTTTAAAATTTTGCACAGAAATACTATACAATAAGAGAAAGATTTAGGTAAATAGATAATATCGTTATGCCTTTCTGTATGTGTTATCTATCGCGACACGATAGCTCAAATATTTTTCATCGTTAATATTTCAATTTTTTGCAGAAGGTTGATCTAAAGAGAAAAAACACCTATTAATTAAGGACCCGCATTGAGAATACAGAAGCCCTATAGTACCGGTAATCACATTGTCCGTCTGTCTGTCTGTCATCACTTCCATTGTAACACGGTATCTAGTATAGTTTACAACATAAAGTTGTCTATATCTTATACAAAGGGAGTTTACAATTCATTGAAGATACCTAGAGGTTTTGCTATCATGGGTTCAAGGTCACAGCAGTCCAGTTCGTAACTTTATTTTGATTTCATTATGACAAGATAAGTTAAAAGGGTTTCAACATAGACCTTTCATATTTTATACAAATGTATCGATGATTAAAGAAAAGCACCTAGTGATTCTACAATCTAATTAAAATCAGATCTTCTCTAACTGTTACATTTCTCCAGTGTAACGGTTAGAGAATTTAAGATCTGGTTTTAATTAGATTTAAGATTCTATATCCGTCTGTCCATGATCACTTACGTTATGACATGATATCTTAAATGGATTTCAAAATAAAGATTTTATATGTTATACGTAAGGTAGTTAACTATTAAAGAAATACATCTTTATATTTCAGAGTCATGAGGTCAAAGATCAAGGTCATAAAAAAGTTCATTTTCTTACTTCATCATGTTCATCGTGCTTTCATTGTAACACTTTAACCTGAAAAGTTTACAACATAGAGCTTTCGAAGTAGTTGACTATTCAAGACACCTATATATCTTGGTGTCATAAATTAAAATGTCAAGGTCACAATAGGTCTTCATTTCAGAATTTATACACTTTCATTGTCAATATCTTGAAAAGTTTAAAAACATACAGTTTTGATATTTTACAGAACGATAACTCTTCATCAAAAGAAAATACCTATAATGGACATCTATTTTTTCCGTCATCACTTTCGTTGTGACTTGATATCTTACGCATTATTAAATAAAAAGCTTTCATATTATATATAAAGATACATATAGATTATATAGTCTTCAGGTCAAATTTACAACAGACTATTCCCCTAACTTTATGACTTAGAACTTTCTGATTGAGTCAGTTTTCTAGTGTCCACTGTAAGTTTATCACCAACATGACTTATCTCTGAGGAAAGTCTACCATCTGTACAGTCCATCATGACTTACCTCTAGAGTAAGTTTACCATCTGTACAATCCTTCATGACTTACCTCTAGTGTAAGTTTACCATCTGTACAATCCTTCATGACCTACCTCTAGTGTAAGTTTACCATCTGTGCAATCCTTCATGACTTACCTCTAGTGTAAGTTTACCATCTGTGCAATCCTTCATGACTTACCTCTAGTGTAAGTTTACCATCTGTGCAATCCTTCATGACTTACCTCTAGTGTAAGTTTACCATCTGTACAATCCTTCATGACTTACCTCTAGTGTAAGTTTACCATTGGGACAGTCCTTTATGACTTACCTCAAGAGTAAGTTTACCATTTGTACAGTCCTTCATGACTTACCACTAATGTAAGTTTACCATCGGGTCAGTCCATCATGACTTACCAAATGAGTAAGTTTACCATTTGTACAGTCCTTCATGACTTACCTCTAGTGTAAGTCTACCATTTGTACAGTCCTTCAAGACTTACCTCTAATGTAAGTTTGCCATCGGGACAGTCCTTCATGATTTACCTCTAATATAAGTCTACCATTTGTACAATCCTTCAAGACTTACCTCCAGTGCAAGTCTACCATTTGTACAGTCTTTCATGACTTACCTCTAGTGTAAGTTTACCATCGGGACAGTCCTTCATGAATCCTTTGTACCTATTATAGAAATGTTAATAATTTCAGTATACAATGTGGTAAGAAAATGTGATCGTGAAATTACATACAGAGATATCGCCCCACATGCCTACTTATTCTTTCTTCTCCGCCTAACTTATGAGCGAAAATTGGCACATGATACCAACATCTGGTTGCATCTATTCTATAGAAATCGACTTGGGTCTTTTTCAGAGAAGAGTTTAACTTAGATGAAATTGGTCATATTGACCTTATTTCAGTTTTAGGAACCATTTCATTTAACGTTTTAGCCTTTTTTATCAAACTGGTTCCCCTTTAAAATACATACAGAGATTTACTTACCAGTTTTGAATTTCTTTTTCGGAGACTGAAAGAAAAAGCAAACGATGTTAAGTCACTTTGTGATACGGTGTCAAGTTAGTATGTGATAAAGACATATGTGATTCGAATGAAGCAAAAAATGCCTCGGAAAGCCACTTCACCGCAAGACTTCTGCGTGTCATTTGTACAAAGTGTATCATTGATACCTATGGACATAAATCAGAGATGACAGGACGAAAAGTGATTATTAGATATTCTTTTAAAAATCGTATCACCTTTTTCTAATCACCTTTTCAGATGATACAAGCGGTGAAGAATTTTCTGAGTCTTGAATCGATGACGATACAATGTCGTATAAGGATGAACTTTGAAAAAACCTGTCGGCGTCTCCTTTTTTTTGCATTGGAACTTGGTTCTGATCGTAAGTTTATGCCTACACTAAGTAGTTCGTTAATTATTTCTAATTTGAATGAGTAAGGAGTTCATGTAAATGTAATCTCTGTGTTATAAAACAAAATCGTCACAGTCATATTTTCCTTCATTTTGTTCTTTGATCACAGAAAATAAAAATCTGTTGAATCTTTCTATTTCAGCTTTACATGGAAATACACGTCCGTGTTTGCCTCACTCTTCTTTTTTTTTTTTTTTTTCTATGCGATTGGCTACGGTTCGTTATCTCCACTTTTCATAAATTGAATTACGAAATTTATTAATTACGAAAACAATTATAGACAACGAGTGATTGATTGATAGTATTTTGTTTAACGTCTCTCTCGAGAATTTTTCACTCATTTGGAAACGTCGCTATTGCCGGTGAAGGGCTGCAAAATTTAGGCAGGCCTACGCTTGGCGCTTACGGACGTTGGACAGAGAGGGATCTTTATCGTGCCACATCCGCTTGACACGGGGCCTCGGTTTATGTGGTCTCATCCGATTAAGGACCGTCCCATTTAATTGGATCTTACGACAAGCAAGAGGCACTGGAACCTATTCTAACCCAGATCCCCTCGCCAAAACTTGGATATGATACAATGAAGATACAAGGATAGTAGATTTTTGTCTGTCAGGAAGACTAACACATGTTTGACCTTCAAAGAAACGTTCCGAAAAGATCGACACAAGTTTGACTTTCAAATATCTGACCTTAAAACAAACGTTCCAAAACAATCGACACATGCCTGACCTTCAAATGTCTGACCTTCAAAGAACCGTTCCAAATCTAACAAGAATGCTGACATCTATCTTCAAATAAACATTCCAAATCATCCAAGAAAACCGACACACGTTTTACCTATGAATAAATGTTCCAAATTGTTCAAGAATGTCGACTCATGCCTGACCTTCACATTTACGTTCGTCGTGTGTAAAGAAAGAGGTAACATAGTAATATAAGTAGATTGATACTAGCCGAATTTATCTCTAATCCTGACCGTAAAGGTGAAATTCATACACAAAACTAATTATATCAGTAACGAATCCGGAATTAATTATGCACGAAGTCATAAACACAAGAATTCCCCGCCATTTTATTTCAAGCTGGCACAAAGATCATTATCTTTTTAAGCTGTTTGATAGTATATGTCGTACCTTCTTCTGATTTGCCAAAAAAAAAAATGACCTTTCTTTGCGAGAGATTATATATTTGAAAAACCTTGACACTGTGAAGACGAAGCCGCACAAGTGCTCTAAAACGCAATTCAAGGTAGATGAATTATTATACAGGCTTTTATTTCGTATCACCTGCAGCCAATGCGAGTAGCACATAGCATGAAAAGGTGAAGATAACGAGCGGTGATCAAAGTCATAATCCCATAAAGAATACAACATTAAGAGTAGGACAAACACGGTACCCTGGAAACACCAGACATGGGACCACGTGCCGGGTGAGTAAGCATTCCCTGCTGACAGGCCACACCCATCGTGAGCCCTCTATCTTGATCAAATAGAGTACTACGTAGTCAACATCAGTATATAAAGAACGACCTAACAAATGGAGCACGCCAGCACAGCAGTCGATCTAATGACAGGTTGTATTTGCAAACAAGTGTTTTTGCCTTCAAAATTTTTCCAAATAGTAATGATAATCATTCATAATGAATGCGATGTAGATGTGAGCAATGCGCGTATGAATTTTGATAAATATAGTACGTCTATTTTAACGTATGAGCATTGTGAGAGAATGAAAGTAAATACATGTATAAGAAATAAATTTCATTTTTAAAACACTTGAAGGTATAATTGCGACGCTTCACGTGAGCGCGTTCAAAAATGAAATTCATTTTTTAAATGTGTATATGTGGTATCAACCATTTCTAAGATTTATCAAGCCAAGCTTTTTTGGTGTTTCTGTATGTACGTTCATAAAATTCAGTCTAAGCGCAGAAAAGGAAGAAATATGTCTAGATGTACTTTAGATTCATATCAATATAATGTATGTTTTGACGAGCAGCTCATTGGCGAGACATTATATCACAGAAAAAGCAATATTTCCCTGTGGTGCACGAAGAAAATGTCCAGTAATGACACTTAACAGCGATATTCGGATTATTTGACGCGGATGGATACATGTACATACTATAAGGAAAAAGCATTAATACAGTCTCGTCGCCTGTTTGTATCATTATACGCCGTAATGAAAATGATCTTCTTTAGCCGATGAAAAGCGAGATATGGTACGACAGACTCCATTCCTGGTAAATTACCAGTTTCTGGCGTGCCGGGGTTTCTGTAGACATAACACCTGGCGAATGCACTGTATGCATATCCAGATCACATGTCTAAATACACTCAACAATGAAACATCGTAAATAAAGTATATCTTCTCAGAATAGATACGCGAAGAGACGAGCGGATTCAGATCGAACGCAGCACATGTACACGACCGTGTTCGTCATTCCGCCTTCTGACGACCATTGAGCGGCAGTTGGCGAGGTTTACAATAACAGAAAACACGTGCGATGTTATACAAAATACTGTGTATTCAAGAATACCTGGTAGGGGCACAAGCATGTGTCTGACTTATATTGGGCTTGGTTCTTGTGGTAACACAACTGAGTATATATACATGTTTCAATCGATCTATTGATTAATTGATTGGTTGTTCAATAAATCGAAGTACATCTCTGAAGTATTTAAAAGGTAGAAGTTATCACCATCGTTCGTGAATCCGCCACCCTCCAAGGACCCTCAATCAAATCAACAACTCAAATTATATGCCAATAATCTGTTTTGTCGAACGTTGCTATTTTGTGGATAAAGAGATACCACGTGGTATTTATAAGTTTAAATTGATTATTACACAACGAGATTGGACGATGAAGACGTCAAAATCAACTTTACTTCCTGAAATGAATGTGGAAACCAACTACATTTTGTTACATTTCTAGATCTGGAAAGGTCCTATATATATATATGCTCTAAGATCCGTACTTGAATGCAAGCGGAAGTAAAATTATACACGCACCGTTCGCCATGAACATACATGTACCAAGCCCTGTATTCGATATCATAAAGTCAGTAAATGGGATTATCGATACCGAGTTCTTTGATCAATCACGTCAAACCCGAGTGTCACTTATTTCTATGCTTTTCCGCCATTTTGTTTTGGCGGATTGATTTGGTGTCATATGTCGCACTCACAAAAATTAATAAGTAACAGGGCTTTGGTTTTGGGTGATTGTAGTATAATAATTCAGTTCCATCGATTGTAGGTAATAGCAAATTACCATCAACAAACCCATGTTTTTTTCCAATGTTAGGTAACTTATTTGCCATTTTAAAAATGTTATTCTAGGTTTATGGTTCGACATTAGGAAAGCCCATGTATCAATAATGATTTTATTTCGTGTGGTTAGAGTTACATTAAATCAATGATCTTATCTAGTTACGTAAAATCCCACACACAGCTAGGAACTTAGTAATTAACTTAGTAATTAACGGCTGCAAGTACCAGGAGGTGCACTGTCATTTTGATTTTTCATGAAGTGAAAAACGTGGTTTTTAAATATTTTCTAAGTTGTGGTGAG
This sequence comes from Ostrea edulis, assembly GCF_947568905.1. NCBI lineage: Eukaryota > Metazoa > Mollusca > Bivalvia > Ostreida > Ostreidae > Ostrea > Ostrea edulis. The sequence goes on along the minus strand of NC_079165.1, from coordinate 87,194,642 downwards.
AAGCGTGCTTACATGTATCGGCATTTTATAGCTTTTAAATGAGTGAGAGATTGTACAGCTTTTGTTTTATAAGTTCATAGCCTGCTGAAGGTGGCATCACTAAAGTAATTATAGGAGTAGTGAAAATAGGCAGGTGTTCATAAGTGTCATGAATCGTCTTCCGTAACCTGGTTGATCACGTGTTCTAAAAAGGGCCGGGTTGTCTACGTTTTTAAATGATTGAGGCTCGATTCCTTAAACTGCACCATACAAGCTGGGATTCTTTTCAGAATCATCAACAACTCACAAGAGTTTCGGCGTTTGATAAACACGTGTTTGCCTTTAAAGGAAAATAAAACTAGGGAGATTCGCTGAAATTTGCTTTCTGGTCTGTAGGAAATTCATCAGCAATTTGAAATCATTATTAAGTAAAAAGACAGCGGCAAGGAATGATGTTGATTAAGTACAGCACAATATTTGTTTTAATTTAAAATAGAATGTGTATTAAAAGAGAAGTCTCCCCGTGGTGGCTGTAGCCCGATGCTTACTGTAATAGAGACTGAATGTACCCCGTGTACACGATCAACGAGAAGATGATAGGCAGTCTTTTGAGAGAATTTTTCCACAACTATCGCTCTGTGTGTTAAATCAAACTTTAGATTTTCGAAACTTTCTCCACACAGATAATTACTCGGCGTGCAGAAAGGAAAGATACATGTCGTTTTAATTTGCAGTTAATCAAATTAAACAGTTCAAAATAGATCAGATCTGTTCTGCAAATTCAGGAATGAATGTGGCTCATCACCAACAACAACCGAGAATTGGTCGGCGCTATTGGTTTGGCAGACGACAAACTTTGACGAATTAACTACATGCCTTCACGCGCATTCCAGCGGAGATGCATGCATTATACTTGCAACATGTGTTCTCTGACCACAATACCCAACACACTGCAATATCAGTACTTAAGAAGCACGGCACACGCATCGCTATACTCTACAGAGGTCACACCGGGTTCTTGACCACTGCATTTACGTTAACGGAGAGAGCACGTCAGCCCAGTACGGGATATAATTCTAATCACTAATTATGTGTAGGGTATCTGAATTATTCAGACAACGGATAATGACTTTTGAAGTCGATTCTGTAATCACTAACATAATTCTGATGTGTATCTCATTTGATTACGAAGAGAATGTTGAACACTTTGGCCCAGAATCCAACTTAACACATGAATATATGTATACATGTATATATATATATATATATATATATATATATATATATATATATATATATATATATATATATATATAATTTCCTCACTAATGCATCACCATTCATAAATACAAAATCACTCGAAGTTTAGCAAACTTAATGCATTTGATATCAGAATTTGTTCAGTGTCAAATATCGAGCATGATTATTACAATTAACGGAAATTCTGGAACAAATGGACCTAAGTTGAAATTGGGAAAATCCCATATCAACAGATATCAAATAAATGCTGTGAAATCGATATTCTGGCAGAAGCGGGGATACGTTTGATTTTCTATTCAAAGAGAATCCAAGTCACATGCTCCACACTTTTATGCAGTAAATTCCTTTTCATTGATCAAAGAGTAGGCAAGAACAAAGACCTAATCAGACAAGATGAATTTATAGCGCTGTACTTACAGTAAGTCTTGCGTTTTAAGTCCTCCACCTCTTCTTGTTTTAACTTACTGTTCTTCTTCCCCATGTTAATTGATGTGAAGTTGCATACGAGAAATGTGTAAATATCCCGATTCTAAATCCTCATTTTTGAATCATATCTTGGGTACGGTTTTCTCTTTTTTTTTTCGAAATCACTACTGCTGATAGTTTACATCCCTGCAGCAACATGTAGGCACAATAAACATAACATTAGGCACGTGAAATTGTGAGAGCCTCTCGATGTAAGCACTTTTGTATATTGGCGAAAACACAGAATCCGTCAAATCATTCCGAAAGTCAAGTTGCTGCAGCTGTATATATGGAACATCTTTGAGTGAACAGTCCCGAGGGGTTATGAACGGCAATAAAGTCCGCGCCAATTAATGTAGAATTTCTTTTATATACGAGGAAAGTTTACGATCGATCAGAGCAAGCCGTATTATTATTTAATCACGATTATCTTGAAAAATGATGTCATTGCATGCATAGCGAATTGACCCAGCCAATGGAAAAAATTCAATTGCAGAGCAGAAGGCTAAGTACCTTCAGCGCGGCCGCTTTCATTTTGCGTCAGAATTACTTCGACTTTACCGACCATCGTCATTTATTAGGGACATTTTACGTACATTACTTATCTTTACTATTAACGTTTAATTATCTATTTCTGTATTATTAGTTCATTACCAGTAGAAGTTTCTCCGATACGTATTTAACGATAATGACACACCAATCCCTCGGACAGGATACTTTGGACGGGTTTAATCAACATCTGATCTGGATTTTTGGTCAAGCTTTGAGTATATCTAACATCCGATAATGTCATAAATGGCGTATACCTCGTGCTTAACCATATTGAAGTTCAGAGGAGAAAGAAAAACGTTTTTATCTATCGGCAACCCCGCTAAAACGTAATAAACAAAGAATAACACGCAAGAACTCTACAAAACGAACATTTCATACTAGTAAAGTCGCGAGAAACCGGATCTTAATTGGTTTAGTAACTTATAAACAGAAATCATTAGTAAAGTCGCGATAAACCGGATCTTAATTGGTTTAGTAACTTATAAACAGAAATCATTAGTAAAGTCGCGAGAAACCGGATCTTAATTGGTTTAGTAACTTATAAACAGAAATCATTAGTAAAGTCGCGAGAAACCGGATCTTAATTGGTTTAGTAACTTATAAACAGAAATCATTAGTAAAGTCGCGAGAAACCGGATCTTAATTGGTTTAGTAACTTATAAACAGAAATCATTAGTAACGTCACGAGAAACCGGATTTTAATTGGATTAGTAACTTATCAACAGAAATCATTAGTAAAGTCACGAATCTTAATTGGTTTAGTAACTTAATCAAAACATATATAACTAGTAACGTCTAGAGAATCCGGATCTTAATTGATTTAGTGACTTATTTAAAACAGATATCACTAGTAGCGACATGAGAAACCGGATCTTAATTAATTTAGTAACTTATTAACAGATATCATTAGTTACGTCACGAGAAACCGGATCTTAATTGGTTTAGTAACTTATCAACAGATATCATCAGTAGCGACATGAGAAACCGGATCTTAATTGGTTTAGTAACAATCAACAGATATCACTAGCAACGACACGAGAAACCGGATCTTAATTGGTTTAGTAACAATCAACAGATATCACTAGTAACGACACGAGAAACCGGATCTTCATTGCTTTAGTAACAATCAAAAGATATCACTAGTAACGACACGAGAAACCGGATCTTCATTGCTTTAGTAACAATCAACAAACACAGTATAGCAGTGACGACATGAGAATCAGGATTTGTGTAATTGTTGTTGATTCGTTAAATCTTGTGACATTACTGGTAAAATATTGTTGACGTATTTTGTTAAGGCTCGGGATAGAGACGCCTGGAGATCTTTTGTCGGTGGCCTATGCCTCAGAGGGGAGGAGGGGGAGGAGGGGGTGGGGAGAGGGGGAGGGGGTGCAAGCATAAGTAAGTATCCAAGTCTGGTGAATGATATTTTGTTTCCACACAATAGTGTATCATTCCATGTGGACTTGTTATCGTGTTCTGGAATCTGAGATAGATTATCCCTGACATTGGTTGTACAATCTTCTTCTTTTCGTTCTTTTTCGTTAGATTTCGTTTCTTGTCATTTCGTTTGGTTTTGTTACGTTTTATTTCGTTTCGGTAGTTTTTGTTTCTTTCATTTCGTTTTTTTTTTTTAATTTTGTTTCACATTTTATAGGTACCTCTGTAACTTTCAATTGTTGTAAGTTCCTAATGCACGTGATTCAGGCACCAGTTGTTTATTAGATGCACGGGTTCTCCATATTTAATTGCGTTATCTGTGGTTGTGACTGCTTTTTGAGATATATCTCGTCTGAATGATGCTCAACGCAACCACGCAATTGGACGACTGGAAGCAGGCGTGTCACATTTTGCAGTTGCAAGATATTTCAACGTTGCACAAAGAACCATATCTAGCCTTTGGAGCAGATACCAACAGCATGGTTCAACAAATGATCGCCATAGACCAGGTAGACCACGCGTGACGTCATCAACACAAAATCGCTTCATCCGATTGTATCATCATCGTTAAAGTTTCACAACAGCACAATCTATAGCATCTGCCATTTCTGGGATTTACAGAATATCAAATCAGACTTCGCAATCGACAATGGGATGCTGGTATTAGAGCGTGCAGACCTGTTCGTGGCATTGTTCTGACTCCGCAACATTGCTGAGACCGACTTCAGTGGTCTGAAGACTCATAGAGTATGACCGCGGCAACGCTGACAGACAGTTTAGTTAAGCGATGAATCTCAATGTTTATTGCAGGGGCCTGCTGGAAGACTCAGTGTGTATAAGCACCAAAATGAACATTTTGCGCAAAATAGCAGCGTTGAGGCTGGTCGGTTTGGGGTGAGTAGTGTCATTATTATGCATTGATATCCTATACAGGCAGGACATCAATGGTTCACATACAAGGTACTTTGACAGCTCAAAACGGTATATTGATGAAGTCGAGTCATACAGCCACACTTTTTTCAATAATATAGCATCCTGGAGCAGTATTCCAACACGACAACGCCATACCACATATTGCTCGTCTAACACGTGATGTTCTGCAAGGACACAGCATCCAGGTGCTTCCTTGGCCATCCAAGTCACCAGATTTGAAACCTATTGAACATACGTCGGACGAACTGGATAGGTACATCCACCAAAGACAACTGCAACCTCAGACTCTGCAACAACTGGCCCAAGCTCTGTATTTAGAGTGGAAGAACATCACTAGATAGCTTTTAGAGACTTATTAATTAATTGCGTCCATGGGAAGGACTGATGAGGTAATTTTTTAATTGTCTTAAAAAATGAATATACAGTTATTGACTGTGTCCGAGGATAGGTATAATACAGTGTAGCTGTTTTGTTTGACCCGAGAACAAATCCGTCTGAGGGTCGACCAAAACAGCTGTTGTCCGAAGACAAAGTCTATAACTGTTTTGTTCTTTTAAAAGTTGTTTTTGTTAGATGCACATGGTTTGTTGACTTTAAACTTTTATTAAAACAATGTGTGATTGCGTAAATTCATCAACGTATCCACTAGTTTTAAAGAAAACATACCCAATATCCTAATTGATAACCAATAACTAAACATCTAATAAAATCTGTATTTCGTCATCAGTGAACATCGCCATTACGTAACTAAGCAACCAGATCGTGAATCACGTGACTTGTGTAGCCAATAGAAATGGGGTAGACTCTAGCCCGGTCAACAGTTCGTAAACTTTTGACCGGTCAATAGACCGCGAATGTGAGAGTTGGTAGTCGTATCAGTTTTATATTGGAAAAATATTAAGGTGTATAACAAATTGTATGATGCGTTTCTTTTTTTATCGGTGTACATGTACTAGCTATTTACCGACTTGCACGGGTGTTGGCGCTTTTGGCGGGGGAAGGGGTCATTTTAGCTTTACCCAGTTACAGAAACTTTAAATTCCTGTTAGACATTTTTTCTGAACACAAAACACAGGACAATACAATCTGTGAAGAATTGATTTTCAAAAGCTTGCTCGTGGTTCTTACACCCGTATAAATGTGTGATAGAGCAGAGTTTTGATTATAGTCCTGACATAAATGGTAGCATTATACTGACCATAAACACACAATGGAGGCCGTTGAGGCCTTCTGACGCCAGAAATCCTATACTTTTATTTCTGTAGAATCACACGAAAGCTCAACACATATAATTTCTTGCTTGGCTTTTCTGAGGAACAATTCCTTACGTGCGTATTCATTATTGAACCACAGAAACGAAAAAAGGCTCCCAACACGGAACCTGAATTTTTGAAAGCTCTTCCCGTGGCTAATTACTTATACAACAAATGGAGTAACTTATTGGTTAACTTTGACATTAATGATATATGCTCTCTGATGTTTAATAAAAGTTAACTACGCAGGCGGCGAATTTTTAGGGCTTTGGTTTCATCCTAAAATAACCTCAAAACACGCAGCCTTCATCAATCAAAGCCATGCGCGTGCGAGGGTGTCCTTTAGAAGATGGAGACAGCATTTCTCTCTAGACTCCAAGTCATGGTGCTCGAACGTCATCGAATTTTGATTATCACAACTTTAAGATGCATGTCCTACTGTTTTGGAGCTGTACATTTCGTTGCTTTAAAAATAGAGGGGTTTTTTAAGACAACGATTTACCTCGGTCAAATTCAAATGACAGCTCACTACTATATAGAGATCGGATCATTCTACAGACAACACGACCACAGTCCACTCCAATGTATTGATACCAACGCAATTTTAAGTTGATCATTGATTTATAAATTATCTTAAATGTAAATTAATGTTCTATTTTGTATTGCTTATAGGAGTTATGAGATTGATCACTGATCGTTATCTTCATCTTTCATGTAGCTAATTTGTAACAAATTTTTAACATTTTTATAATGATTCATGTGCTTTTATATCACTCACTATAAGGTTCAATGTGCTTGGCACGTAGTTATTATCATTTAGATTTCTGTGTTATAGCGTTATTGTATGAGATAACAATTATGATAATAATATACATATCGGGACAGTCGAAAGACGACACGGTCACAGCCTAATTGGGACAGGGTCAGTGTATGGACAGAACAATAGCAACTTACTAATGTAGAGATCTGGTCAGGAAATAGCACGGTCACAACCCACTCCAATGTAGAGATCAACACAATCTCTACACAACACGGTCACAATCCACTCCAATGTAGAGATCAACACAATCTCTAAACAACACGGTCACAATCCACTCCAATGTAGAGATGAACACAATCTATACACAACACGGTCACAATCCACTCCAATGTAGAGATCAACACAATCTATACACAACACGGTCACAACCACTCCAATGTAGAGATATAAACAATCTATAGACAACACGGTCACTACCCACTTCAATGTAGAGATGAACACAATCTCTACACAACACGGTCACAACCCACTCTAATGTAGAGATCAACACAGTCTATACACAACAACACAGTCACTACCCACTCCAATGTAGAGATATAAACAATCTATACACAACACGGTCACAACCCACTCCAATGTAGAGATCAACACAATCTATACACAACACGGTCACAACCCACTCCAATGTAGAGATATAAACAATCTATACACAACACGGACACAATCCACTCCAATGTAGAGATATAAACAATCTATACACAACACGGTCACAATCCACTCCAATGTAGAGATCAACACAATCTATACACAACACGGTCACAATCCACTCCAATGTAGAGATCAACACAATCTATACACAACACGGTCACAATCCACTCCAATGTAGAGATATAAACAATCTATACACAACACGGTCACAACCCACTCCAATGTAGAGATATAAACAATCTCTACACAACACGGTCACAACCCACTCCAATGTAGAGATATAAACAATCTATACACAACACGGTCACAACCCACTCCAATGTAGAGATATAAACAATCTATATACAACACGGACACAATCCACTCCAATGTAGAGATGAACACAATCTATACACAACAACACGGTCACTATCCACTCCAATGTAGAGATATAAACAATCTATACACAACACGGTCACAACCCACTCCAATGTAGAGATATAAACAATCTATACACAACACGGTCACTACCCACTCCAATGTAGAGATCAACACAATTTCTACACAACACGGTCACAACCCACTCCAATGTAGAGATCAACACAATCTCTAAACAACACAGTCACTACCCACTCCAATGTAGAGATATAAACAATCTATACACAACACGGTCACAACCCACTCCAATGTAGAGATATAAACAATCTATACACAACACGGTCACAACCCACTCCAATGTAGAGATATAAACAATCTATAGACAACACAGTCACAACCCACTCCAATGTAGAGATATAAACAATCTATACACAACACGGTCACAACCCACTCCAATGTAGAGATATAAACAATCTATACACAACACAGTCACAACCCACTCCAATGTAGAAATCAACACAATCTATACACAACACGGTCACAACCCACTCCAATGTAGAGATATAAACAATCTATACACAACACGGTCACAACCCACTCCAATGTAGAGATCAACACAATCTCTACACAACACGGTCACAACCCACTCCAATGTAGAGATATAAACAATCTATACACAACACGGTCACAACCCACTCCAATGTAGAGATCAACACAATCTATACACAACACAGTCACTACCCACTCCAATGTAGAGATCAACACAATTTCTACACAACACGGTCACAACCACTTCAATGTAGAGATCAACACAATCTCTACACAACACGGTCACAACCCACTTCAATGTAGAGATCAACACAATATATACACAACACGGTCACAATCCACTCCAATGTAGAGATATAAACAATCTATACCCAACACGGTCACTACCCACTTCAATGTAGAGATCAACACAATCTATACCCAACACGGTCACAACCCACTCTAATGTAGAGATCAACACAATCTCTACACAACACAGTCACTACCCATTCCAATGTAGAGATGAACACAATCTCTACACAACACGGTCACAACCCACTCCAATGTAGAGATATAAACAATCTATACACAACACGGTCACAACCCACTCCAATGTAGAGATCAACACAATCTATACACAACACGGTCACTACCCATTCCAATGTAGAGATCAACACAATCTATACACAACACAGTCACAACCCACTCCAATGTAGAGATCAACACAATCTATACACAACACAGTCACAACCCACTCCAATGTAGAGATCAACACAATCTATACCCAACACGGTCACAACCCACTCCAATGTAGAGATATAAACAATCTATACACAACACGGTCACAACCCACTCCAATGTAGAGATATAAACAATCTATACACAACACGGTCACAACCCACTCCAATGTAGAGATCAACACAATCTCTACACAACACGGTCACAACCCACTCCAATGTAGAGATCAACACAATCTATACACAACATGGTCACTACCCATTCCAATATAGAGATTGAGTCAGTGTCAGACTAGGGACACTGCAGTATAGAGATTGAGTCAGTGTCAGACTAGGGACACTGCAGTATAGAGATTGAGTCAGTGTCAGACTAGGGACACTGCAGTATAGAGATTGAGTCAGTGTCAGACTAGGGACACTGCAGTATAGAGATTGAGTCAGTGTCAGACTAGGGACACTGCAGTGTAGAGATTGAGTCAGTGTCAGACTAGGGACACTGCAGTGTAGAGATTGAGTCAGTGTCAGACTAGGGACACTGCAGTGTAGAGATTGAGTCAGTGTCAGACTAGGGGCACTGCAGTGTAGAGATTGAGTCAGTGTCAGACTAGGGACACTGTAGTGTAGAGATTGAGTCAGTGTCAGACTAGGGACACTGCAGTGTAGAGATTGAGTCAGTTTCAGACTAGGGACACTGTAGTGTAGAGATTGAGTCAGTGTCAGACTAGGGACACTGCAGTGTAGAGAATGAGTCAGTGTCAGACTAGGGACACTGCAGTGTAGAGATTGAGTCAGTGTCAGACTAGGGACACTGCATTGTAGAGAATGAGTCAGTGTCAGACTAGGGACACTGCAGAGTAGAAATTGAGTCAGTGTCAGACTAGGGACACTGTAGCGTAGAGATTGAGTCAGTGTCAGACTAGGGACACTGCAGTAGCAGCCCAGTCTAGAGACAACATAACGATAACATCCTCTATGAGTATATTTCATTCCTTCCTGATTATCAAAAATTCTAACTTCCGCCAGTAGCGTTATTACAATTCTACCCTAACTTCCGTCAGTAACTTTAATACAATTCTACCCTAACTTCCGTCAGTAGCGTTATTACAACTCTACCCTAAATTCCGTCAGTAGCTATATTACAATTCTACCCTAACTTCCGTCAGTAGCTATATTACAATTCTACCCTAACTTCCGTCAATAGCCATTTTACAATTCTACCCTAACTTCCGTCAGTAGCTTTAATACAATTCTACACTAACTTCCGTCAGTAGCTATATTACAATTCTAATCTAACTTCCGTCAGTAGCTATATTACAATTCTACTCTAACTTCCGTCAGTAGCTATATTACAATTCTACCCTAACTTCCGTCAGTAGCTATATTACAATTCTACCCTAACTTCCGTCAGTAGCCTTTTTACAATTCCACCCTAACTTCCGTCAGTAACTATATTACAATTCTACCCTAACTTCTGTCAGTAGCTATATTACAATTCTACACTAACTTCCGTCAGTAACTTTTGTTTTTACAATTCTACCCTAACTTCCGTCAGTAGCTATATTACAATTCTACCCTAACTTCTGTCAGTAGCTATATTACAATTCTACCCTAACTTCTGTCAGTAGCTATATTACAATTCTACCCTAACTTCTGTCAGTAGCTATAATACAATTCTACCCTAACTTCTGTCAGTAGCTATATTACAATTCTACCCTAACTTCCGTCAGTAGCTATAATACAATTCTACTCTAACTTCTGTCAGTAGCTATATTACAATTCTACTCTAACTTCTGTCAGTAGCTATATTACAATTCTACCCTAACTTCTGTCAGTAGCTATATTACAATTCTACCCTAACTTCTGTCAGTAGCTATATTACAATTCTACCCTAACTTCTGTCAGTAGCTATATTACAATTCTACCCTAACTTCTGTCAGTAGCTATATTACAATTCTACCCTAACTTCTGTCAGTAGCTATATTACAATTCTACCCTAACTTCCGTCCGTAGCTGTAATACAATTCTACCCTAACTTCTGTCAGTAGCTATATTACAATTCTACCCTAACTTCTGTCAGTAGCTATATTACAATTCTACCCTAACTTCTGTCAGTAGCTATATTACAATTCTACCCTAACTTCCGTCAGTAGCTAAAATACAATTCTACCCTAACTTCCGTCAGTAGCTATAATACAATTCTACCCTAACTTCCGTCAGTAGCGTTATTACAATCCATCAAGAAAAAACAGGAGTGATCGCTGATCTTGAATATTGTCATTTATTACAACCAGAGTAGAAACCAAGATTATACTTACTGTATACAGAACTCATTAAAGATCATATTAGTCAATGGTATCACATTGCAAACGTCTACTGTCGTCTGTCTGTCTGTGTTTCCACAATGATCATTTAGTACGTCTGTCCATAAACATTTCAAAATTTCATCTTCTTCAGAACCACTGCGCTAATGTCAATCAAACTTGATACAAATCATCTACGGGTGAAGGGGGTTCAAGTTTGTTCAAATGAAAGAAAATGTCCCCTTCAAATGGGAGATAATCATGAAAATGTAAAAATTGGGTGGGGTCATTCAAAAATCTTCTAAAGAACCGCTAGGCCAGAAAAGTTTAAATTTACATGAAAGCTTCCTGACATTGTGTAGATTCGAGTTTGTTAAAACCATAACTTCCAGGGATAGGTTGAGGGCCACAATAGGGAAGCAGCAGTTCCTAGCAACAAACAAGCTTGAGCAAAACGATCATTATACAAGCAGCTTGGTTCAGAATTTTTTTTTTTGATAGGTAACGACTAAAAGTCCCTTAATTATCAAACTTAATTATTAAATTTGACTACAAATTCATCAAATACCATATTCATACTAACAAATTTCATCTAAAAATACTTTGTATTATGTTTGGTTCCCTATACATTCGCATGTAAAATTCGATCCCCTATTGTGGCTCCACCCTACCTCCAGTGGGTCATGATTTTTACAAATTTAAATCTCCACTTTGTCAGGAAGCTTTCATGTAAAATTTCTGCTTTTCTGGTCCAGTGGTTCTTAAAAAGATTTTTAAATGACCCACTCTATTTTTGTATTTTTGTTATTATCTCCCCGTTGAAGGTGGCATGGTCCTTCATTTGAACAGACTTGAATTGCCTTCACCTATGGATGATTTGTACCAAGTATGATTGAAATTGACCCAGTGGTTCTGGGGAAGATTTTCCTATACATCAGCCTGCAAAACTTTGATCCCCTAATGTGGCCTCACCCTACCCTAAACAAATTTGAATCTACTCAACGAGGGCGAGTTAATAAGTAACCAGCCTATCCCATTTACGATTGACCGAGTTGGTCACAATTTTCATGCCTTGTTTCAATACATGTTTTATACCTGGGTACAAAATTACACGCGTATCGAGTCATTCTTTAATAAGATATTGAATGTCAAACATGGCTAGTGATGCAAAGGCATGCTTTTCATCTAAATTTGAATACCGTGTTATAATTCGGTACTTGTATTTAAAAGGTAAAACAGGCAAGGAAATATACGGCGAGTTAGCCGATGTTTATGGGTCTCCTGTGCCATCTTATGCTCAGGTTAATTTCTAGATAAGGGAATTCAAACGCAGTAGAACGTCTTTAGAAGATGAAGCCAGGTCTGGACGCCCACTGGATGCCACCGACGAAGAATGGTAGCGTTTCAACAATTTTACATGATCGTTTAGGTATGCGCAAGCTAACAGTCCGTTGGGTCCCCAAATCCCTTAGCGATGAGCAAATGGCAACCATAGCATCTGTATGCAGCGCCTTGTTGAAGCGTTTTAGGTCAAAAGATGATTTTCTTTTGCGTCTGATGACTGTAAATGAGACTTAAGTTCATTATTATGAGCCAGAGAATTAAGCTCATAGTCATCAGTGGGTCCCCGAGGCCAAAGAAGTTTAACACGCAACCATCTGCTGGCAAGGTGATGGCCAAAGTATTTTGGGACGCAAAAGGCGTTATTAAATTGGACATTTTACCCAAGAGAAGTACGATAATTGGAGTGTACTATGCAAACTTGCTAGACCAGCTGAGATTCGCCATCCGCGAAAAACGCCGAGGTAAACTCTCTGAAGGTGTACTATAACAGGACAACGCGAGAGTCCACACTTGCAGAGTTGCAATGGATGCTGTAGAGCGAAACGGGTATGAATTAATACCACATCCCGCCTATTCGCCTGACCTAGCTCCTAGCGACTTCTTCCTATTCCCAAACTTGAAAAAGGATATCCGTGGACGTAATTTCCGGTCTAACGAAGAAGTCGTGACGGCAGTTGAGGAGTGAGTCAATGGAAAGGACCCAGACTTTTTCAGTTCTGGGCCGATGTCACTTGAACACCGTTGGTTTAAGTACATCACACGTGCACTAGAGGGCAATTACATCGAAAAAGAATAGATGGATCTCAACTGAAAATAAATCAGGCTGGTTACTTACTGATTCGCCCTCGTATATCAGGAATCTTTCACCTAAATATCCACTCTTATGGCCGGGTGGCTCTCGAGACAAAAATATTTTAAAATGTTCCCTATATATTCGAATGTAACACGTTGATCCCCTATTGTGGCCCCACCCTACCCCCAGGGTCATTGAATCTCCACTATGTCATGAAGCTTTAATGTAAATTTCAGCTTTTCTGGCCCAGTGGTTCTTAAGAAGATTTTTAAATGACCCCACCCTATTTTTGCACTTTTGTGATTATTTCCCCGTTGAAGGGGACATGACCCTTCATTTCAACAAACATAAATTCCCTTCACCAAAGGATGATTTGATTCAAGTTTGATTGAAATTGGTCCAGTGGTTCTGGAGAAGATGAAAATGTGAAAAGTCTGCCAACTCATGGTCACAAAATGAACGGGTAGCAAAGACGCAACAAATTTTGATCAGAAAAGCTCACTTCAGTCTCTGGCTAAGGTGAGCTAAAAATCTTACCTATTCAATATCTCATTTTGTATATAACTTTGTTATGACAATACCAGCCTTAAATTTCATACTATAACATTTGACCTTGAAGTTTGACCTACTTGTAAGAAAATGTAACCTATTAAATATTTTCAGAAGTATCTAGAGTAGGGCTTTCATGTTTTGTTTATAGATTCTTTATGACAAGACAACTTGTGATACAATCACATTTGATCTTGTGACTTTGACCTACTTTCTTAAAAACCTGACCTAAACAATATCTCCTGAACTATTTAAAAAGACAAGAGGCCCAGGGGCCTTATAGGTCACCTGAGTATCATGTAACAACCTTCCAATGTTTGAATTAGGTTTGTGTTTAAATATAAGAATTTTACTTTTGGATGGAAGAAACATTGAATAGCTATGTGGTCAGCCCCGCCTTTGCACCAGAACCCCTGACCCAGGGGCCATAAATTTCAGTTTTGAAAGAAGCACCCTTGATCATCATTATCATACTATTAGTTTGTCTACTTAATACCCAGCAGCAGAGGAGAAGATTTTCAAAAAAAATAATATGCATTTTCACTATATGATCAATAGGGCCCCACCCTAATACCAGAACCCCTGACCCAGGGGCCATGAATTTCACAATTTTGAAAGAGGCATCCTTGCTCATCATAAACATGCTATTGGTTTGTCTACTTAATACCCAAGGACAGAGAAGAAGATTTTCAAAGAAATAATGCATGTTCACTATATGACTTATAGAGCCCCACCCTAGCACCAGAACCTCTGATCCAGGGGCCATGAATTTCACAATTTTTAACAAGAGGTACTGTGAGCAATGCTTACTAAGAATACCCCCCACTTACCCCAATCTCCCAAAGGGTGTTGGTAATAGGTATAAACTACCTCTTTTCCGAGTGTTGCTACTTCGATGTCCAGTGCACATGACCTTTGACTTTTTGACCCCAAAATCGATAGGGATCATCTTCATCCCGTAGTCCATATGTATGATATGGTGACTGTAGGTGGAAAGGATAACGCTTTAGAGCCTGGAAACCATATTGCTACTTCAATGTCCAGTGCGCTTGACCTTTGACCTTTTGACCCCAAAATCGATAGGGAACATCTTCATCCTATGGGTAGTCCATATGTATGATATGGTGACTGTAGGTGGAAAGGATAACACTTTAGAGCCCGGAAACCATATTGCTACTTCGATGTCCAGTGTGCTTGACCTTTGACCTTTTGACCCCAAAATCGATAGGGAACATCTTCATCCCATGGGTAGTCCATATATATGATATGGTGACAGTAGGTGGAAAGGATAATGCTTTAGAGCCCGGAAACCATTGCATCTACAGACGGACAGACAGACAGACGGACAACCCGATTCCAGTATACCCCCCCCCCCCCCCCCACACACACACACAATTTATTGCGGGTGGTATAAAGAGGCATCCTTGCTCATCATTACCATGCTATTAGTTTGTCTACTTAATACCCAGAGACAGAGAAGAAGATTTTCAAAGAATTTCTACACTTTCACTATATGACCAATAGCGCCCCACCCTAACACAAAAACCCGTCCCAGGGGCCATGAATTTCACAATTTTGGTAGAGGGCTCAACGCTCATTATAATTATGCCCACAGTTTGGCTTCTTGATGTCCAGGAGTAAAGAAGAAGATTTTTTAAAATTACACTCATTTTGTTGGTTTTTGCCCCACCCCTCAGGCCCCAGGGGGGCAGGGACCACGAATTTCACAATTTTTGTTCCCCTCCACTCACAGATGCTATATGCCAAAATTGGTTGAAATTGGTTCAGGGGTTTCAGAGAAGAAGCTGAAAATGTTCAAATGTTAACGCACGACGCACGTCGCACGACGACGGACAAAAACAGATAGTAATAGGTCACCTGAATGAATTCAGGTGACCTAAAAATAAAGTGCACCGCCACGGCACATGATACGCCCATCACATATTGTTAACAGTATAGATTGTACCCATTAAAACATTTATTTTATATCACCTTAATTAAATGTCACAGTGACCTTAAAGTAGGATGCGACACACCTTCTACCTAAGATGCATTAGTTGACCAATTTTGGTGATTCTAGGTCTAATAGTTTTCAAGTTATGAGCCAGACAAGTTTTTGCCATATATGGCCATATCTTCTTAATGAAAAGTCACAGTGACCTGGTTTTAATGTGCGACACACCTTCTACCCAAGATGTATCTACAGACAAAGTTTGATGATTCTAGGCCTTGTAGTATTTAAGTTACGGGTCGGACACGAAAAAGCTAACAGACGGACGGACAGATGGATATCTTCTTAATGAAAAGTCACAGTGACCTGGTTTTAATGTGCGATACACCTTCTACCCAAGATGTATCTACAGACAAAGTTTGATGATTCTAGGCCTTGTAGTATTTAAGTTACGGGTCGGACACGAAAAAGCTAACAGACGGACGGACAGGCGGATATCTTCTTAATGAAAAGTCACAGTGACCTGGTTTTAATGTGCGACACACCTTCTACCCAAGATGTATCTACAGACAAAGTTTGATGATTCTAGGCCTTGTAGTATTTAAGTTACGGGTTGGACACGAAAAAGCTAACAGACGGACGGACAGACTGACAAGAACGCCATACCATAATACGTCCCGTCTTAAGACGGGCGTATAAAAATTTTATTTTGTAAATAGATTTTTTATAGAAGGTCCTTAATTTACTTCAGAGTTTGAAATCACTATCTACTAGAACTGCATCTTTCAACTAAATAAGGCTTTCAATTTAAAAAAAAAAATTATCCACATCAGATACCTTTGTTGTGTTATTCCCCCTGAACTTATTACAATGACAAATCAGTACAAGCTTCCAAATGCCAAATCAAAGATATCCATGTAGACGGTACCAGACTTAACACACTTTCACAGATTGACATTCACCTTATCCAAATCACATTGCTTTTAGTTAATTTTTGTCTCTACAGAGATTTTCACACGAGTCTCGGGCTATACCAGAAGCTTATAGTTAATTTGTCTCTACAGAGATTTTCACACGAGTGTCAGGCTATACAAGCAATGTCCACAGTATTGAAACTTGAATGTCCAACTATATCAAACATAACTCAGAGAGACTTTACCTTCTTTGTTTATTATCTACTCTACATTGGTCAAGTATTTTGTACTTTACAGAAATATCCATTTCTTTAAAATTAAAAAATACAAAACAATGCAACTAAGCTTGCAAAAATTTCAAACATGTAATTTATACCAAAAAAAAACAACAACAAATATTGACTGAACAAATCTTCCTGCAAATGCAAGCTTTACTGCAATACTCGCAAAACAGCAGTGCCGTGATGAAATGAATTTACCTCGAGTCCCACCCGTGTATCACAGTGTCGTGGTTAAATGAATTGGCCTTGGAATCCACTACTTTTATTTTGGAATTCCCCATAAAGATTCATGAAAATTGTAGGAGTGAATCCATCCAACTCCATCAAACTTCAACTCCACACAACATTGACATCACCTAATGTCAACTCCACCTAACATCAAATTCACTAAACTTCACCTCTACTTATAAAACTGATCCTTACATGTTTGTCATGCTATGTAGGTGACACAAACAATACATGATTAAGACAGATGGTCCTCTTGGATTTTGAGTATATGCTTCCCACATATCTAAATTATACAAGCTACTACAATGTGTGTGAATCATCAAAAAGCCCACCCTATGTGTCATATAATTCTGTAATGGAAAACATTATGTAAATCTAGATATTACAAAGGCAAGACACCCATGGACTTTGACAAACACCCGAGCAATGCACAACAAAAACTTAAATCAGAAGTATGGAATATCCATGCAATGACTGCATCTTTCGGACTCTGAAAACCCGATGAGGTTTTTTTTTTTATTTCGGTGACCTATAGTGGTTCTCATCAGCATTTCGGAACTACATGTATGTTTCTAGCCTTGGCAAAATCACTTTGGTCTACTCTGGGTTTTGAAACATCATATAGTTACAAGTATCTTTTTTGCCAAGTACATGCATTCAATAACTTTTTCTAAGTGACCTTGATTTCATATCATGATGGAAAGACTGGTCCTTCTGTGTCAAGTAAGAGCATCTCATATAGATGCATTGCAAAGGTGGTAAAAAAGGACATCGGACAACACAGAGAGAATGACTTGATTTGTTTTAAGGCTTGAAAGCTCATTTCACTCAGTTTGTTTGGCTGCAAATTCAGGAGTGAAGAAGGTCACATTTTCATCGCATGACTACTTAGCTCTGCCCAGAAGGACCTGACACCTGATCCAGGAATCACACATTTCACAATTTTGGGGAAAGCCTCTATGCTCATTTTAACAATGTGATCTATTTTTGTGACATGTTCAGGTGTATAGGTTAAATATTGAAAAATTTAATACATTTACTCTCAATGGCTTAATTAAACCTTCTGTGGTGTCTGAACCTATGACCCCTGGGGCTGTGAACTTTACAATATTGCAGACTGATTAAGGCCCAAAACTAAATACCCTGGGCTACATATTTGATTATGTGGTCAGGTATTCATGCCCCATTAAATCTACACACTCAATCGGTGTGCAACATGTTCTGGATTTTCTTCAAATATTGCTTCATTTTAAGTTTTTGGGCCCAATAGGACAGTGGTCATGAAATTCCCAATTTTCTTCCCTTACCTTAAAGATGCCACATACCAAATTTGGTAACATTTGATGGAAGAACTACTGAGAAGTTGAAAATGTTTAGAAGTTAATGACGGATGTAACAAACACATCAGTAGATGGGCATAGACAGCAACAAGTCACCCGAGTGGCTCAACATACAGTGCAAAAAGTGACCTATGTCAAAGATAAGCAAAATACTGTAAACCACCCTGTAATCGCAACCACTTTATTTCGCGAGTTACCAGTGATAATCTGGTTCCCAGCAACGGATTTTCACAACAGAGATAAAACAAATACAAGGTTCATTAAAAAAAAATGGTTTACAGTGAAAATTATTTACCGTGACGAAGTTCCTTCAAACTTCACGAAAATTTCTCGCACGCAAATAAAAGTGGATTTACAGAACTCGTTACACACAAAGAATCAGATTAAACATAAACCTTCAGTAACTCACTAAGTAAAAGCAACCTCAGGTACATGAATAATATACTTGTACATACCTTAAAGACTTACATTAAAAAAATTGAAGTTCAATAACAATTATCAAATACAAAAAAACACAAACATACTGCCATTTTCCCTATGTGGTCAGAAAACTGGAATTCTTTTAAGATGCTTGACAATATAAAATCTTGTTTCACTCACTTCAGAGTATGTTCATGTTTATACAATACAAATAATAAACAAAGATAAAAATACACTGTAATAAAAACAGTCTACACGACTATAGACATTGTGTGCAATGAACCCTGGGAAACTTGGCACGGTCGCTGAAATTGAAAAAGCTGTGTTTCTATATCAGAATAAAGGCACTCATTAATGTGCAGTGACATGGAGACATTGAAAATAAACCAGAACATCGACATTCAAATCAAGCTCTGGTGAAAATATGTACCAAAAAACACAAAAAAGAGGCTTTTCATGCAACCCCTTTCCTGTCATTCCTCTTACGAATCGTACAAAGGTGGAATTAACTCATATTTAGGAGTGGCCCCCCCTTCTTCCATGATATGTTCAAACAGCTGTGATGCACTTCTCTTGCGACTGATCGTTAAATATCTTTCACTGCCTGAACCTCTACTATGAGTTTTCAGTCCAAGCTTTTGGGAATATTGATGGATGAAGGCCCTCTCCTCTTTACTGAATTCGGGAGCGAAAGCCAGATCATCCTGCCGGTCAGACTTTGTATAATTGTCTATCACTTCTGTGATTTTCTTTTTGAAGTCCACCATGGCCTTTGCATGGTCACCGTGTAGTCCCAAGCCCTGCCTATTGAGGAGAATGTGATTGGTCATGGTGACAGCTACTGGTTCAGCCAATCCCTTGTTGCCTTCTGCTCCGACTCCTCCCCCCGTCCAACCCATTTTCTTCAGCAGACGACTGCCTACATTGTCATCTGATATTGAGGAAACCTAAAACACCACACATTATAATCAGAATGATGTTGTATTCTCATCATTTCACCAAATTATCTGTGACCTATATCAATCAATCTATTTTTCCACATATTTATATCATGCATACAACTTGATTAGCTTTTTGTTGTG
>NC_079165.1:87144468-87171968 GCF_947568905.1 Ostrea edulis | reverse complement strand
CAAATGAGTGGAACTGATTGTCTACCTCACTAAGGAATGAGTTTGTGGGGATTTCAGGATGAACCACTTCTGTAGACTTTCCTTTCTTGTTGAAGCCCAGACCCGTTTTTTGTAACATATTCTGAGCAGATACATTCTGATGGATGACAGGCTGCGGTTGGCAATCAGCTTGAAATTTTTTTCTCATCATTCTCTGTTTCACGCTCTCTGAAGCAACGTCTGTACTATGAAACTCTGTGCTTGCTTTTACAAAATGAAAACTGGGAGCAACAGTCTTTTGGCTAGCTGCCTTCTGTGTGTTGTTTGAATTTGTGGTTTGATTCGTTGGTTTCCCAAAAGAACTAATGGTTGTTTTGTGAGCTGTATCATCTCCACATTTTTCAGTCTGTTTGTCTGCAGATTGTGTATCTGATTGTTTCACAAATTTCACTGTCTCCAGCCCTTTCATCCTCTTTGGAAGGCTTTCTGTTACACTCAATTTGCTAGTGTTCAAACTACTACTCATTTCACGGATCTTCTCCATTACTAACACAGGGTATTTGCATCCATACATTTCCACATTCAAATAGCAGTTAGCCAGGCACACCAAAGCCTCCATGTTTGCCTTACCAAAATTGGCGATCATAAATTTTCTTCTCAAGTCCCACTCCTCTCGGCTTTCATACGGACTCCTGTATCGTTCAACAATGTAGGAAATATCTTCCTCTAAAATGTTGTTAGAAGTCATCATCTGAAAAAGAAATATATAACTAGTGTTCAGGGTGTACAATATTCTAATACTAAAGCAGACTTTACTTTGCCAGTCACCATAAAGAGCATATGATGTCAGTACCACCATTATGCTCCTGTTGCCATTTTGACATTATGAGCATTTGTTTGAATAACTGTCATATTATCTTTCCTAGACTTGTCAATTAATAGAGATTTCTTTGGGTCTATAGACTACCAAAATTTGGCCCATTCCTAATGCTGAAAAAAGGAACTTTTCCCAAAATGCCACCTAAAAATTCCCACTGGATAATTAAAAAAAAAAAGCAACAAAAAAAAGCAAATGAAAAACTTTCTGTTTCATTTTTGTTAAGAACTTGGGAGCACTTACCTATATGTGTACCTTTATTGCATTTAAACTTTGGATCGTTATTCTATTAAATTGTCAATGTGACAAAAATGTCACATAAGTAACTAAAAATATTTTGATTACAGGATGGTAAAACACAAAAAGCCTAATTTTTTATTTCAAAACTAGAGACTCTGCTAGAGAGAGATCTTTAAGTGAGGTGGAAAATCAACAAGAGAATGGGTCTAAATTAAACACGGACAAGACAGAGACAAAAGTCTTTTAATGGAAACTCCAAGGGTTTTCTTTGATTTCAGAGAATAATAAAGAAAAGCATAAAAAATGTTGCTGATTTAAGTTCTGATGATTCAGTCACCACTGACATTGGAGACTAATGCTATTTTTATTTGATAAAATATTACTTGAACTATATGACTTTACAGGAACATGTACAGCATTGTTGTTACCACCAGACAGGAAATTCAAGTTTGTTTACATGGGTAGATAAAAAATCAATTAGTTTAAATTTGCTTTTTAAAAGTTTAAGAATCAAAAGTGTTTTCCCAATTTCAACCAAACACTGTGCAACAGGAAGGGAGATAATGCAACAGTCCAGACCAGGATTCGAACCCAGACTCCCTGAATCTCTAGTCAGCTGTTCTACCAACTGAGCTATCTGGCCACCAGCAATGGAACCCAGCTCACTGCTATATTCCTCCCTCCTTAAGTGTCTTTATGCCTTGAAGACATCAAACCAGGATCTTTATCCTCTGGTAGGCATTTTCACCTGTCAGTTCCAGGGGCTTGTCTACAGTACAAAATGTTACAGGAATGTCAGGGAGAGAATACAACGGACCAGACCAGGATTTAAACCCGGGCCCCTTGAATTCTCTAGTCAGGTGCTCTACCAACTGAGCTATCTAGCCACCGGCAATCAAACCTGGCTGGCCGCTACAATTGCTTTTGTCCACTATAAATGGCTCTGGTTCTTGTCATTCTTGAATTCGTATATTAACCTTACCAGTTTGTCACACCTTGTATCTCAATAATTGTTTTTGTTCAAGATCAAGTTCAGTCAATCCAGAGTTTCATCTCAGGATTTAATAGTGAAAGGGGAACAACTTACTACTTTTATTACACATCATCTAGATAGAATATTCTATAGTTAAAGTAATAATGTCCTATGGATCCGGTTTACCAATAGAATGTGACCCATATACTCACAATGTAGCAAAATAAAAATTGCACTCAGTACATGTTTCGGTAAAGTCACGTCACATATCATTTTTTTTTTAACTATATTTTATTCACAAAGTGAATGGATCGGGCAGCAGGCATAGCCTACTTTATGTCACATATCATAACAACCAAAAGTTACCTTCACAACTGACTCACCATTAATTCCATTTCAATTAATCTATGGGTTTGAATTTTGCTGTGTATACAGCTTCCATTTTACCGCAACTTGTCATAGCGTAAGTGAACAGCTCCCCAATATGGAGATACGACCTTTTACAAAAAATGTACTACAATATTTACTACACCATTATTTTACAAGAAAATTAACTTAAAGTTTTCAATAAACATTGTAATTAAGAAATATAAGGTAAGTCAACATTGCAGTGTCAAATTAAAGGTTTAATTTTCTTTCGTTTTTTGATGAAAATTGCTTTCATTTGGCCTGAATGAAGAAAATTACCCAGATTGCACTGGCAAACACATAATCTTTTCCCTCTACCACAGCAGAGATTATTTCTGCCTGTTCGTCTTTCAATTCTATATGGTAATTCTGTGTCCACTGCACATCATACTCTTTTAATCTTCAAGCTCTTTGCAAAAGGTACGTTTCACTGTTTTCCATATATGGTAGTGGGCGGTTCTTCATTGAGCATTCGTTTTGGAAAACAGCAGGGTGTTTCAATGACAGCTTCCGGTAAAATGGCAGTCAGTTTGAATCGAGAAAAGTGACATTTCAAAGTGTTCAGTTTACAATAGGCCTATTATTTTACTTAATTTTACAGTACAGAGTTAAGGACTTGTGAATTATCAATGAGGTTAGTTGTATTCAATTTTAGCTTTAAATTTACGTGTTTATTCTTTCCACGGCTTGAAACTAACTCTTTATGTCACCAGTCCAGCCCGACTGATAGGGTATAATTTCAACCAGTCTGCAGAAAAAACCAGTCCACCAGAGTTTTTCAGAAATAAATAAACATATTTCGTTCATGTTTATATTAAAATAAAATAACAGAATTTAACTTGATATGCCTCAGACAATATTGTAACACTTATGTGAGATTTATATTTACTAATCTGGTTCATCTGATATCTACAGAAGAATGCCAAATGTGTGTTTAAGATTCCATAAATATGTTTTCCAAAATGATGTTTTAGAAAATTGACCAGTCCCATCGGACTGACTAAAACAAATGTCAGTCAGTCCGCCACTCTTTTAACCACTGACGGGCATGTGTTAATTTCGAGCCCTGGGAGCGATTCTGTAATTTTTTGCTACATTACGGGTATATGGGAGGCATTCTAACTGTAGTGAGGACCTGTCCCGAGACACAGATTATTCTAACTACACATCATCCAATTAGAGCCACTTTCTCTTTCATTTTCTTCAAAACTTATATTTCAACACATGATTCTACAACATACACTGCATGTAAAAATTTCTGACTTTCCGCCTAGATAAGGTCTGTTGAGCCTTTAACAGACGTATAACTCCCTAATGACTGTGTTTTCTATTACAGCCTTAATCATGGGTTGACCAAAACACGCGCTAAAACAAGACGCATAATAACAGGTATGTAGAATACGACATGCAATGCAATCCAATTTCCCAAAACAATGAGGTGAAAAATAAATTCATGATATTTTTTCTCACTCGTCAATTTCTCAAGCTTTAAATATGGCTGTATAGTTGACAATCCCAGTCACATTGTAACTCCGCAAAATCGGCGAGTGCCGTGCCACCAATTTTTTTGAGGAATTCGACAACGCTATGAAAAATCTAAAACCAATTTCCGAATCAACGAAAAATATCCGGTTAGACAATTATTTACACGGGGACCGGTCAATATTTATTGGGGAGTTGGGACCGGTGCAAAATGCACTTGGACACACGTTTATTTTGACTTACATACTGATAGGACTCCAACTTTTTTTTATTTTCAACACTGATAGGACAGCTATATATATTTTGTGCAAATGTATCAATGAATAAAATTATAAAGTATTTCAAACTTTTAATTCAACTATCTTTTAAACAATAATACTGAATTGTGTACATGCCTTATTTCATGTCCAAGTTGAATATACTAGAGACAATTTGCAATAAACTACTGAACCTTTGAAAAATTTTTATAACAAAACAATTAATTAAAAATCACAAAATAAGTATTCAGCTGTGAATAAAATTGCAACGATTACATGTAAGTTTTGCATGGATTATGGATTTTAATCATAGAAAATAAAAATGGTATATCATAACTTGAAGGATACAGACCAGACTTTAACTAAAGTTTAAACACATCTTTAATATTTGATAGTTCGCCAATACAACCTATCATTGGATCAAATGCTGTCTGACTTGTTAGGCCGTTCTTGGCACACTGATTTTGACTACGGATATCTCCGTTTACCTGATCAAAATATAGGACTCACGGCGGGTGTGACCGGTCGACAGGGGGTGCTTACTCCTCCTAGGCACCTGATCCCGCCTCTGGTATATTCAGGAGTCTGTGTTTGCTCAACTCTCTATTTTGTATTGCTTATAGGAGTTACATTGTTTGAGATTGATCCCTGTTCGTTATCTTCACCTTTCATAAAAAATACTGAGATGTGAAAAATACTTGTAAGTACACGAGACAACAATTCAGTAAAACAGTAATTTAAAACTATGCAAAATGTAGCAGTTTAAACAACAATTCAACAAAAAGAAAAAAGTAATATGAAAATAGTGAAATTTGTAACTTCATTGGACAAATTACCGAACATGACAAAGTGAGCAAAAGTTTCAGTGGAAATTGAATTCCTCAGCTGATATAACATTTCAAGTGATAATTATGAAGAACTCCAGAGATTTTCAAAATGAAGTAAAAATGTTGTTTAATGATACATAAATATATATTTATTTATTAGATAGGTCAAGCACTTTTTTTATTACACATCTGATATAGGACAGCAACTTTTTTTGCATTCTTAGATGACAGGACATAGTTTTTTCTTTTTAAAAAAAAATGGAAAAATGGAATGCACCGGTCCCAACTCCCAACCCCCAATAAATATTGACCGGTCCCTGAACTCGAAACAATGGATGATGGGAAGCACAATGTGCTGGGGAAAACGATATATATTTTTGTATTAACTGCCTCTTTGAAGACACTAGTTAATACAATTTTTAAATAATCACAGATATCTGAATTTCTATCAACAAGTCGCTCAATAAAGCCAAAGCCCTCTCTATTTATAAATATATTTATATATAGAGGGGTAGGATTGTTTGAGCGACTAATTAATAGAAATCCAGGTGTCTGTGCATAAATAGAGGAAATGTCACTGTTGATTATTTCTTTCTTAATTTTTAGAAGGAAGAGGGAGAGGGGGCAGACTCGGCTGCCCCCTATCCCCCTTTGCTACGTCCCTGATATATTATAAATATTATATGATAAACGAAGTTCATGAAAAATATATACATGTACATATAAATCAGGCACGTAGCAAAGGGGAGCAGGCGAACCCCCCCCCCCCCTTCCTTCTTTCACTGTTTTGACCACATACTTATCCCGTTATTTTTACAACCAAAGTTTGTTATTTTTATATTTTCACATTCAAGGTTTCATGAATGGTTGCCGATGAACCGACGAACCCGTGCACTGAAGAAAAATCAGACTTCTTCTCCAGCTGCCAAACCCTTCAAAACAAATTTACGTATACAAATCTACGTGCACGTCGTGTCTGTAGATAATCAGCATTTTTTTTTATAAAGTTTCATATATGCAAATTTTACCCACATCAAGCCCAAAGTAAAATTTGGTGGGTTTTTTTTCTTTTTGGTTTTGGTTTTGGGTTGGAGGTGGGGGAGGGGCTCGGCTGCCCCCCTTTGCTACGTGCCTGATTTATATGTACATGTATATATTTTTCATGAACTTCGTTTATCATATAATATTTTGATCTACATGTTTGGTTTTGCATAAAATTTGTCCAGGATAGATACATGTAAATCTTTAACGTTTTGAGTTCCAGTACTTTTAAATAATTGTACAAGTTTATACGCACTAGGTTTAATTTAGTAATATTTTTTTATATACACACTTCTTAGGTTTTTATAAAATGAAAAATCTAAAAAGTGTGTCAAGGCGTAGATGTGTAAATCCGGAAGAAATTTGCAACGTGCACTCTCGCCCGTCACGCCAGTTCCCTATAGGTGATCCGCGCACCTGTAAGATGTTAATCATTTAAAGTTAGTCAAGTGCTGATTTCAAATATACATAGCGTGAACATTGTCCTTTTGAATTCACTTTCCATTGCAGAATTACATTGTCATTTAACAAAACAATGGAAAAACTATACAATGCATCGTTATGTATACGTACAAGTTTTTATTCTAGATTTATATTATGAAACAGACGTAGAAAGAGATGGGAATTTTCTCATTTATGAATTGGATAAAAGCACTGATCATTGTCTCGGAACTTTTCTATCTAATTTCTGGTAAGCTAGGAAATATTCCGGCAGATAAAATATATTAAAGGGACTGATTTACGACTTTCCCCAAAATTTTGTTTTTCACATTTAATGATCGATATCTATTGTTTAATATATTTAAAAGGTTTCACAAAAAATTAAGATTATACATTGTGACAGAAGCTCATTATGGAGAATTTATTATTTGTTATGTAAGCAAAGATTGAGGTACGTTATTGTTTATAGAATAAAAAAAAATATGGTTAACGATCTAAATCTATGACATATATCACATTTCAAATATTCTTCAGGTAAAATGTGCCATTTGAAAGTTAGATTTGTGTCTGGGCAAAATTAGGATGCGTTAAATTACAAAATTAATATTTTATTAGTTTGTTTGTAAACATAAACAAGGCTCGAGTCTTCTTTACATAACACAGATTTAAGGGTAAAATATTGCCCTTATCCTTGCATCAAGGTCTAAATTTTGGTTGTCAACTTCAATTGAGTTACATTTTGAATATTTAACATTTAAAAAGAGGGGATTTTTTTTCAAAAAACATGAACCAGTCCCTCTTTTTAACCATTTGACCTGCGTTGTGAGGAAAGAAGTGCACAATGGGGACAAAACTACTGTCCTTCCAGTTACGTCCCCATAAACCTGTCCCACGTAATGTAAAGGTTTTAGATACAAGTTCTGAGATTAGTGAGGACATGTCCTTACTTATATTCTCTCTCTCAAAACACCTTCTTTTTTAATTCGAATGAGAATATTAGATAAACTTTTATAATTATCTCTCTAACTACCAGAGAATACTTTTTGTTTTGCAATGACATACATGTACGTATGTTTCCTCTTGTGAAGACGTCGTGACTTAAACACACACACACACACACACAGAGAGAGAGAGAGAGAGAGAGAGAGAGAGGGGGGGGGGGGGAGAGAGAGAACTGATTCGTTGTATCTTGTTTCAGGTTCATGTGACCCCATCTGTCCACCGGAATTTGACTGTCATGATACAGAATGTATAGGTAAGAAGCTACCCGGATGTAAGTAACTGTCGTGATACACAATGTACAAGAAACATTGGTGTAAGCACCAAACGTACGCATATGGGCTGGAAATGTTTTCACTAAGCGCACGGTACTGGTGTCACTTTGCGTTACACTTGTAACGTCATAAATTGTGGCAAAGCAACGTCACATTTTAAACAAATTCATTATCTCCAAGCTGTAATATCATAACTAAAGCACATGCATGATTTAATGTTTAAAAATTGAAAATAAATCATTGTACGTGTATAGTGTACATTCATAAAAATTATGAATTCTTAGAAATACTCCAAAGTATACGTACTGTATTTATTTCACCGTGCCTACAGCAGCAGGCATGTCGTATGAAATAAGGGTACCCGTTTCGGTAGGTTTCGTTTTGCTTCGGTAGATTTCGTTTCCTTTCGATTTCGTTTCGCATTTTACAGGTAACCATCCCATGAAATAAGGCTTGCAATTCTTATGAATATGACCTCTGAGAAATTTGAACACAGTAAAAAAAAAATCAGTTTTGGTTTTTTCTAGGATATATATAGACTTGCTCAAGTCTCTATGTTTAATAATCATTGCTCTCTTTAATACTTTTTATTAATGCCAAACACGGAAGGGGGAGGGGGGGGGGGTTAAAAACTCCCGTACGTTTCTGTCATCGATCTACATCGATCACGCTCTAGTGGGGAAAAAAACAACAACCAGCGCATAGAAAGTATATGTAGTTTTGCGCTTTATAAATGAATAATAATAATAACCACGGTGAGTTGAAGTGAGAGTTAAAAACTTCCAAATAATATTACATTTTAACGTTTTAATGTTCACTTTCATTTCTGAATAAACAGTAGAAAAGGTATACAGAGTGTTATTTATACTCGTATGTTTTACTTGCGAATCGGTTAGTTTCAATATATATCATATTTAGTTTTGAAGGGGTGGTCTCGTGAAAACCGTGTGACTTTAGATTTTTTTGTCAGATGTTGAACTTTTGATCTAATGATATTGTTATTCATATGCGGAAATCTTGATTTGTATTCGATAATCTTGATATCTATATGCGGACGGAAATTTTGATTTATATGTGAGAAATCTTTATATCTATATGCGGACGGAAATTTTGATTTATATGTGAGAAATCTTGATATTCATATGCGAATTTTTTTTATTTTACTCTACGAGAGAGAGAGAGAGAGAGAGAGAGAGAGAGAGGCTTCCTCTACTCTTCTGGAGTACCAACGCATGTGGGCGAAATATTCCAGGGGCAATCGCTCACACCCGCCAGAGATCACCTGGGTCCTAAATACAACAGTGAGGTTGTTCAACACGTCACTGATACTCTAACAAGATTTTGACATTCAATTCATTTAATATGTGACTTATGTATATATCTTTCATTCATTGGAAAGGGGGGGGGGGGGTACATAAGATCTAACACGCTATATATATCCACCGTTCTGGTGCCTGTGCTCACATCCACCTCCTAGGGAATGCTACAGGCTGGTGCATGTTGGAAACTGTAGGAGGGTCCACAGTTTGCTCTGTACTTGCTCTTTAAACCAGGTAGCACGCAGGAGACAGCTGAGATGCGCAGAGATCTCTTCCCCCTTAGAACGTGACCACCCGTTCAGGTCCAGGCACCTATGTCCACATAGGGCCCCCTGTGTTACCCCTACGTTGGTAGTCAAACTGGCCGCCTCCCCAGTTCCCCACAAAAAATTGCACGCGACCCTTTCCGCCATATATGTCAATTTGCACCCTGTTTCTGATTACGATTAATAAATATTCAAATTTGTATCACTCTTGTTAATCCAGCTAGCTAAGCAGCCTATGGGGGGTTACAGGGCAGCCACCCAAGCTTCGACATAGCTACTGGGTTTATTCAGCATATTAGGGCAAGGTCAACTATTCAATTCAGGCCAAATGTCTCACGGCTGGTAGTGCTGTATATTTATTAAAGTTTAATTTTAGCAGAGTAGCTCCTCTAGTTAAATTTAAGACATCCGAGGTCAGGTCATGGTCAATGAAACTAATTCTTTTATCAATTTTTGAAATTATGCATTTCACCTACAATCAATAATGACTAAATCCATGCGTACATCTAGCATGTGTACATC
This sequence comes from Ostrea edulis, assembly GCF_947568905.1. Classification (NCBI taxonomy): domain Eukaryota; kingdom Metazoa; phylum Mollusca; class Bivalvia; order Ostreida; family Ostreidae; genus Ostrea; species Ostrea edulis. Next base: position 87,162,062 of record NC_079165.1, on the reverse strand, counting down.
AACATTATCAAATACGAATCAAATATTATGGAATATAAATCGAGATTTATATAATTATCGAATATAAATAACAAGGTTACCAAATGTAAATAAATAACAAGATTATCGAATATAAATCAAAATTTTCGCATATAAATATTAAGATTATCGAATATAATTAAAATTAAATATGAATAACAAGATTATCGAATATGATTAAAGAGTTTCGTATATAAATCAAGATTTGTATAATATTGCAACTTTTTACACACCGTAAGTGTATCTGTTCAATGCTGAATTTTTATATGCATACATACAGTACATCGTCGCAAACCACGGGTTATTGTTTCATTCTATTTCACAAACGTTTGTGAAATAGAATGAAACAATAACCCGTGGTTTGCGACGATGACATACAGTAGTACATGCAACAAAATGTAGTCTGTACAATTGTCATTTGATAAAGTCAATTAAAGTATATGTACCAGATCTAGAGCAAAACATATCTATGAGATACACATGCTATAGCTTAAATACCTTGTATACTATTTTTAAAAATCATTTTAATTTAGATCATTCAAAAATAATAAAAGCAACATTTTACGTTTTAGCTAGACGTAGGTTGTGTATATTGACGTCGCGTCATTGCGCGACAAAATCACATGGGACATTTATTTGGACAGTAAGTATCTTTTCCTTTTCCTAAATGGACGCGGGATAAAATGAAATGTTGTATATTCTATATAGTAAATTTTATGTTCTTTCTGTAAGTTATATTCATTAAAATATTCGCGTTGGGATAATGCTTAGAAATAAGACATAAAATGGTAGAATTGTTTAAAAAGCTCGGTATTTGTAGAATAAGGACATTTCACTGGACACCGATAAAATCAATCTACTTCATGGATATACTCAGAATTTTATAATACTGGTATACATTGTGCTCTACGATACATGTCATTATAAATGTAACAAGGATAGTCAACTTCCCCCTGTATTAGGCGTGCTACTGGTCATGATGATTTGCATTTGCAGTCTATCTACAAACACGGGACACCACTGACAGGCACTGTATTTGCCATTTTTAAGGTCGCTATATCAATTCTATGAACTAAATGTTTAAAGTAATTGGTTTATGGTTTTTAGATAAGGACGTCACAATCATACACCAATTCTTACGTTATTTGGGACAAAATCAATCATTTTATTAATCTGTGGATAAAGCGTATGCGTATTTCATGTAACGCGGGACAACGAAAAATGACGACATCTGCGTGTATTTATTGCTAATGAAATGCGTGTAAATTATATTTTATATAAGCTATTATCATTATTTATATATTTTCCTTGCCATTGATGTATAAGACTTTAATAATCCACAAAATATACAACTGTGTAAACATAGCGGAAACATTTTCTAATGCACGTATGAAAGTAACACCAGTACCGTGCGCGACGTCTTAAATGTATTTGCGCGTGTTATTTGAAATAATTTCTTTTCTTTTTTTCTTTTGGAAAACTGGCGTGATACAGAATGTATAGGTAAGTTGGTTGGTTGTTTTGTGTCCCGTCGAAAATTTTTCACTCATATTGAGACGTCACTAGGGGTAGGTCATGTGGGTGAAGTACCTCAAATTTAGACATACATGTACAGGGCCGTAGCATTGGGGGTTCTTGAACGTGCCAACACCAGTCGTACAAAAGACATCCGTTTTAAGGGCATATCCGAGAGACCCATGATTCTCACTTCTAGATGTCGAGCGTTTGGCGATGGAGCAATCACTATCCATCTTTACGTCTCAGGTTTTTTACGGTCATGACACGAGAGGGGCTCGAACTCACGATCTCCCGGTTACATTTAAAGCGAACCTTCTACATGTATCAATGTGCTAATGCAATCTGGGTAGATAAGATTTCATTTGGATGTAAGTAACTAGCGTATACAGAATGCATAGATTGGTTGATTGTTTTTGTTTTTACGCCGTTTTTTTTGGGCAAATTTCAGCCATTTTACGGCGGTTAACTAAATCAAATCTGTTCGGTATCGAGTTTTGGAATTTTCCTGATGGCTACCAGTGAGCCTACTCTATTTCAAATGTCAGGGAAACTATCTTTTGCGAGCCAAGGGGGTTATGATCCCCTCCTTTTAATGTCCCAAACCGACGGACATGAAAGTTAAAAGTATGTAAGCAGGTAAACAAAATATAACAGAACGTATAGATAAGTGAACAACCAAATGTAAGTAACTGGCGTCACGATACAGAATGTATAAGTGTAGAAAGTTTGCGACACAAGGAAAATATCTTTTTCAGAACTCCCTAAACTGTCCACACCCCCTGTGGTGATGAGGTACACCTGTGGAGTTTTGTTAGTCAGTTGGCGCGGTTGGACACATGGAAAAGACACCGGGGACTCAAGGATTTCCCATTACAAGTAACTCTTCGATAAAGATAATAAAACCTATAATGAAATAGATACAATGTATGTAAGATCACGATTGTATACACTATTTTGTCTCGTAGGTTGCAGAAAAACACAGAAGCGGATCCAGACAAATGGGAGGCGTTTTCTCGCTACAATCACTACTATGAAGGCGGGTTATTTGAAGAAACCTTTAGTATTCCTGAGGGAAGTCCCCGTCAGAGGTTCCGAGTTGATGTCTATCTCGCCATCAACAACAGCATAGTCGATTCTTTCACTCCGGGTCCCCCCTCCGCGTTCTATTCCGCGGACTGCCCAGGTAATGATAACAATGACTTATTAATAATTTCTGTTTTTATGGATGTCACAATAACTGGAACAGCCAGATAATGGTATAAAGGCGATGCCTTGTCAGCTTTAATACATTCCGGGTGTCCGTTTGTTTCAGACTGTCCGAAGGGGCTGTACGGGGATAACTGCTCCGCTTCTTGTAACTGTGTCGGTAACACCACGTGTGATTCTTCCAATGGCGCGTGTAGATACGGCTGTAACTACGGTTTCACCGGACTTTCTTGCGACATCGGTAAGTAAGCATAAAACACTGTCATACACCCACCACCGTCGCAAGCCAACATATTGTCTCCGTTTACACTACGTATACCCCATTTATACAACACGATTTGCATACATAAGTATTTTTTGCATATGTGTAAATTTACTTAGGTGTGCAATTCTTGTCATATGAACTGATTTACTTATATGCAAATCCTGCATACCTAAGTAAATTTGCACCTAGTCAGGGGTAGGTGCAAATTAACTTTTGCTCATATGTTGTAGCAATTTTCTGCTCCTGTGTGTATTTTTTGTCGTGTGAACGCACAGTAAATTTACTTACGTATGTATTTGATGTACACAATCATGAACAGTAGGTTTAGCGACACCAAATATTTCCAGTTGTTTGATATTCAGCAGTGGACGCTAACCAGTAAATGGCAATAGGTACTATTTTATTTGCATTCAACGGAATATCTACAGTCCGCGGAGCAGGTGCCAAAGCACTATTTACGAACATCTTTTGTTCTGAAACATCTTAAAGACAATTGATAATGCTATTGACACCTGCTGTAGGTGAAGTACAATGAATTTAGACTTCTGCTTAGCGCTCAGGGCCGTAGCAGTGAGGGTTCTTTATCGTGCTAACGCCTGCAGCGACACGGGACCTCCGTTTCTTACGTCATATCCTAAAGACCAGTGATTTTCCCTTATAAATGCTGATCGAGCGTTTTGCTCAGCAATCATTGCCTATGTTAACGTCTAAAGTTTGGCGAGGCTATGACACGAAGGGGGAGGGAGTCGATATCACAACCTCCCGGGTACGAGCTACCGTGACCGGGGAATATAGAGAAACACATTGTCATATTGTGAATATTATAGAGAAACACATTGTCATATTGTGAATATCATAGAGAAACACATTGTCATATTTTGAATATCATAGAGAAACACATTGTCATATTGTAAATATTATAGAGAAACACAATTGTCATATTGTGAATATTATAGAGAAACACATTGTCATATTTTGTATATCATAGAAAACCACATTGTCATATTGTGAATATTATAGAGAAACTCAATTGTCATATTGTGAATATCATAGAGAAACACATTGTCATATTGTAAATATTATAGAGAAACACAATTGTCATATTGTGAATATTATAGAGAAACACATTGTCATATTTTGTATATCATAGAAAACCACATTGTCATATTGTGAATATCATAGAGAAACACATTGTTATATTGTGAATATCATAGAGAAACACATTGTCATATTGTGAATATTATAGAGAAACACAGTTGTCATATTGTGAATATTATAGAGAAACACATTGTAATATTGTAAATATTATAGAGAAACACATTGTCATATTGTAAATATTATAGAGAAACACATTGTCATATTTTGTATATCATAGAAAACCACATTGTCATATTGTGAATATCATAGAGAAACACGTTGTCATATTTTGAATATCATAGAAAAACACATTGCCATATTGTGAATATCATAGAGAAACACATTGTCATATTGTGAATATTATAGAGAAACACATTGTCATATTTTGAATATTATAGAGAAACACATTGTCATATTGTGAATATCATAGAGAAACACATTGTCATATTGTGAATATCATAGAGAAACACATTGTCATATTGTGAATATCATAGAGAAACACATTGTCATATTTTGAATATCATAGAGAAACACATTGTCATATTGTAAATATTATAGAGAAACACAATTGTCATATTGTGAATATTATAGAGAAACACATTGTCATATTTTGTATATCATAGAAAACCACATTGTCATATTGTGAATATTATAGAGAAACTCAATTGTCATATTGTGAATATCATAGAGAAACACATTGTCATATTGTAAATATTATAGAGAAACACAATTGTCATATTGTGAATATTATAGAGAAACACATTGTCATATTTTGTATATCATAGAAAACCACATTGTCATATTGTGAATATCATAGAGAAACACATTGTTATATTGTGAATATCATAGAGAAACACATTGTCATATTGTGAATATTATAGAGAAACACAGTTGTCATATTGTGAATATTATAGAGAAACACATTGTAATATTGTAAATATTATAGAGAAACACATTGTCATATTGTAAATATTATAGAGAAACACATTGTCATATTTTGTATATCATAGAAAACCACATTGTCATATTGTGAATATCATAGAGAAACATGTTGTCATATTTTGAATATCATAGAAAAACACATTGCCATATTGTGAATATCATAGAGAAACACATTGTCATATTGTGAATATTATAGAGAAACACATTGTCATATTTTGAATATTATAGAGAAACACATTGTCATATTGTGAATATCATAGAGAAACACATTGTCATATTGTAAATATTATATAGAAACACATTGTCATATTGTGAATATTATAGAGAAACACATTGTCATATTGTGAATATTATAGAGAAACTCAATTGTCATATTGTAAATATTATAGAGAAACACAATTGTCATATTGTGAATATTATAGAGAAACACATTGTCATATTGTGAATATCATAGAGAAACACAGTGTCATATTTTGAATATCATAGAAAAACACATTGCCATATTGTGAATATTATAGAGAAACACATTGTCATATTGTGAACATTATAGAGAAACTCAATTGTCATATTGTAAATATTATAGAGAAACACAATTGTTGCCACATTGTATTGCAGCCTTGCCAACCCTTTCACTACCACCGGTAGTTTACAATGGGGAGGAATGTGGTACAACAGTGGTTACCTGGATACCCGGAAATTACACTGATCTGGATTCCAGGATCAATGTTCATTCATATCAGTAAGTGTGACTTACAGTGTTGTAAAGATATAATATGCACCTAGAATATTTATTACAACATATTATCGGTGTTTTCGATCAAACAGCTATTTCCTGTGTTACAAATTAATGTCGAAGACGCTTGGTACTAAAACTCTAAGTAGGAGGTGACTTTGAATAAAATGTCAGGCTTGTTTCAGGATAGACTCCCAGGAAGTCAACAAAGGAGAGTGGTCAAGAAATGATGAACTGATCCAGCACAGTGACTTTCTCAGACTGTTTGTTGCTAACATAAGCGGTTTACGTACTGGTGAATACCGGTTCCGCATCAACATCAGGGTATCTGAATACGATGAATTATTAGCAGAATTCACACTCGGTCCCGCCTCCAACGCAGTCAATATTCAGTGTAGAAGTCAGTACACTATTGTGTATCTTAAAAGAATTCGGCAGTGAGTCCGCAATTCCTTACTTGAGTTGAGTTCTTATAATTTTTCAGATCAAACAGAGTCAACGTTGACAACTTCTCCCGACGGAAGTGTATCATCTCTCGTGTCATCAACATCTGCAGGTATACAGTACGACGGAAGTGTATCATCTCTCGTGTCATCAACATCTGCAGGTATACAGTACGGAAGTGTATCATCTCTCGTACCATCAACATCTGCAGGTATACAGTATGGGGTTGAGTAGTTCTGTTTAGTAATGCTAAACACCTCAATACGTTCTGTTTAGTAATGCTAAACACCTCAACTTTATTGAACTTTTGTTCACAGAGACAACATGGACTGAAACAAGCACAGTACAAACTTGGCCTTCTAGTACCACATCACCAATTGAGGAGACAACAGTATCTACAACAACGACATCTGACACGACAACATATACAGCGACAACAACGACTGCTGAGACGACGACGACAACAATTTCGGAGATGACAGCAACATCTACTATTGCAGAGACGACACCAACAACACAAGCGACGTCTACAAGACATACCACAGTAACAGCAGATGATAATGAACTGTCTAATAAAGAGTTAGGTATAACTGCAGTTGAAATTTCGTTCATACATTGTTGTGTTTATTTTTCTTTAGAACTCAGCGATTTTTAATTTAAATTTCAGATGAGATGATAAGTGACCTGTCCGTGACTTTAGATGCCGGTACGCTGAGAATAACCTGGCGACTGGAGGAGAGATACACCTATCTGATGAGGTCCGGGTCGCTATACTTTGGGATGGTCGGTGCCGGACATTGTTACGTGAACCGTATCATAGACTGGAATATTTATCCATTAACACTGCAAGTACCACTTCTACATACTAGTACACACAGTATTAGAATCTCGCGTGTAATACGGGTAGAGATCATACAAATGTAAGACGCATAGATGTTTTGCACACTCTAACGTCATGCTAGGTCAAAAGGTCATAGGGGAAAAAATCATACATCCGGGTCCTTTGTCAATGTGAAACAGCGAACGACGACGGCTTCTCACCAACATTTTACTGGTGAGACATAGTTTGTTTAAGCATGTAAGATGATAAAAATATAACATTCGTAAAAAATACAATTTAAAGTTACCACTAAGAGTTGCAGATTTGAATGTTTCATTCACATTTGTTTAATTTGAGCTGGTGAAGTATAGGTTGTTTATGTCTGCTCGCGCTCGCTACTTTCACTTGCGATGTTTTCTATCGAATTAAATAGCTCTCTAAAATTAACCCAGTGAAGTAGTACATTGTATAGAGAAGTGATAACAGTTCAATAAGTTTATTGACAATGTGTCTTTTTTGTTTTAAAATGACAAAGTCGTTTGATTGTTAAGATTTATCGGCTTACCCTCTCCCCTTTCTCTCTCTCTTTTGTGGTATGCAGTACTGAGTAGTAATTAAGTTTGAATCTATGAATTAAGTCACCCCTCACACAATTAAGGATTTTGAAGTTTGGATTGAAACAAGTTTTAAGAGTTTTGTTTTTTAAGTGTCTATCAGCATGACTGTCGTGCCAATAATTATAATTAGAGCTCCTATTCGGCCGCACGATATTCTTTTCCCAATTATAAATTTCTTCTACTTGCCCGTGAGACAGAGTTGGAGATATATTTAATTTGTATGATTTTAAATCTTATAAGCTTCTGACAATTAAAAAAAAATCAAACGAGATATCTACACAATTATTTAATTTATCTCTAACTTTGACAAATGACCAGTTCAAAATTCACTTCTCTATGTAATAACATATGTAGGCCTCTATATATTAAAGCTAGACACTTTATTGCAAATAATAAGGATACATGTACTAATTATAAACCAGGCAATTTAGGTGGTGGGTCACCACCCAATACCCAACTGTTAGTCAATCCATTTTCAGCAGTCTGATTTAAACTACCGCCTTCTCTTTACGAGTGTAAAGAGAAAGGGGTGTATATGACGAGTGTAAGGAAAAGGAGGGGGGGGGGTTAATAGACGATTCTAAGAAAGGAGGGTTTGTATTATTGTAAGGAGATGGGGGTGTATTTGCGAGTGTAAGGAGAGAAGGGGGTTGGAAAAGCCCTGAATTATTCCTGACTTTCACTAACTATGTAGACTTCAAGTGTTTTTCAAAATTTGTCGTCGGTCGTCGTGCGTATAATCTCGCCCCCTTTTTTTTTTGTAAAATTTTCTTTTAAAAAATATTATCTGTATAGATCGTAGTAGTTGTCAATATTTATATTTTGTAAACCCCCCCCCCCCCCCCCCCCCCCCCACTCCCTTGAAAAGGGATGCTACATGTACGACGTGCCTGGATAATACTGACGTGATTTGTTGTAATGCATTATAATATATTCTCTTTGTAAAATTACCATTAATATTAATTAAATACCCCCTCCCCCTAAAAACATCACAATACAATGGGTCCAGTAGTTGGTAGAGGGGTATTATCGAAATTTTACATTTTTGTGCAATTCAGAATTAAGATTTTTAAGTGTAAAAATTATTGTTTTATTATGAAATGGAATCTTCAAACATGGGTATGAAAAGCAACATTAGTGCCAATAAATAGTTTCTCTTAGAAATTCTAGAAAGGAACTTTTCCATAAAAGGTATGCTAAAGTAAACTTTTGGTCCTTTTTACCTATTATGTAAACAAATTGTATCATAATATAAGGGATAAATCATTATAAACTTTGGGGGAAAAGCAATACATCGTTGATTTGTCAAAAGGCTGCCTCGTTTTTTCCCCCTATGACCTTTGACACGCATATATAATTAGGTAATTAAATATGGCGGCACCGAGTGTGCAAAACATCTATAATCTGACACCTTTGCTTGTATATGACAGAGACGTTAGAGAATTCCGGATCAGGCACTGGAATGACTGGCGGATATATAGAATCCGGATTGAGTATCATCAGCACGCTCCCAATGCTCACACGCCATCCCAAACTCTGGACTATACCACACCGAAACATGGTAAAATATTTCAAAACTATAAAATTGAATTGACTTTGCTTCGATTCACTGTTTTAATATTGCATATTTTATTCCATTTTATGCTTTAGTCCCGTTTAGGTCTGTAAAAGATGTCACTATTTCTTCTTTAACATCGAGTTCTGTCCAAGTGAGCTGGACAACACCAATGTGTGATTATCACGGAAGTGATATAATTAGCTACACATGCGTACTAAGGACGAGTGAGAACGTGATTAGAGTTCAAACGGAGAACGAAGTGCTTCAAGTCGATACACTTAAACCATTCACAAATTATTCAGTTGTTATAACAATTGAGAACGACATTGGACCCGGACCCTCAAGTTCTCCAGTAATATTCCAAACTGTAGAGGATAGTAAGTTAAATTGAGATTACATCAAAACCAGATTATGTCTTGAAACTATTGCAGAAGCAAATCCATTCTTTTTCCTATGCTAGAAGATTCTACAAAGCTTATCAGATGTTTATCTTTTATTGTACATAGTTCCAGGTCCTCCAACAATAATAAAGCTATCTCCACTACATAAAGCAATCCTGGTGATATTCACACCTCCTATGGAAACGAATGGCATTATTACAAAGTACAGGTTGATGATTGAAGTGGCGATGACGTCACTCAAGAGAGACATGGAGAGTGACGTCACATCAGTGACAATAAAAAATCTGTCATCTTACACAAAGTACAACATCAAGGTAGGAGTTTTACACGTTCATTCTTTCACATTTCGTTGGATGTTTACAAGCAGAGTATCATTTTTAAGAAATATGTTGAGATCTACTTGGAATTCACAATGGTGATATAGAAATACATCTGAACAGTATACAAATACACACGACAGGTGCAAGCTAGAACAAGTGCAGGATGGGGAGGTTTCAGCACAGTTAGGGCTGTAATGACTCTAGAAGATACTCCAGACAGACCCACGGAGTTTACTGTCACTTCTCAAAACGAAACGACAATAGGAATACGATGGAAATCTCCAAATTTTACCAAAGGGGTTATCCAAGGATACAAGGTAAAGTAATAGTTAATTATAATGATGATGTAATATTTGAAATGATGTTATATGCTTTGAAATTATCATACCTTACATTGTTCAAAATGTCGTCGTACATGAATACCAGGTGTCGTATCGTCAGAGAGGAGATTCCTATGAGAAGTCCTTTTTTTATGGCGTCCATTCTGCCATGATTGAGGTAAAAATATCTGGACTGGCGCCGGGAGAATACTACCATTTCAGAATTATGGGGAGGTCTGGTGTAGGCTACGGTCCGAGTCTTAACGGATCGTCTTTTACATTTCCAGCAACACCACCAAAACCATCAGTACCCAGGATGTCTTATAAAAATCAACAACTGACACTTACTTTGAATCCAAGTATTCTGACAGAAAAACACTTTTACTTAGTTAGAATCTATGTTCGCGATGTGAGTAGTTTAGACGCTAAACTTCTCAATGAAGAAGCGGGTCTATCTGGAACTGTAATGCTTATGCTAAACAGAGACGACATTACACGGAGTGTTACTTACAGTCTGGGAGACAACACCACTACACATGGGGTCCATAATACAGTACTCCAGTTGAATCACACCTACATATTCTATCTAGAAATAGTGATATATTTCGAAAATATTCTTCGGTCGAGTTATGTAAAATATCCAGATTCTTTCACCATTGCTTTGCAAAAACATACTGTAAGAGACACCGTGAACAAAGAGGAATCGGGAATTGTGGGTGTCGTGATAGGAGTTATCTTTGTTATTCTCCTTATCCCTGCTACTGCTACCATTTGTATTGTTATGAAACGATCCAAAGAGAAAAGCAATACCGGGTCGGATTACGATGGTAACGAGACAGCGTATGACTGGGAGAAGGCGGTGAATCTCGGGGGATCTAACAGGTCCAACTTTATGCTCTCCACGAGTTTTCGGCGAAGTTTAGATTCGATTAATGGATCATTGCTTGGAAACACATCACTGTTAGACGAACCATGTGATACTGAAACCGTCCAGCGTTCATCATCTTTTCAATCAAATACCGGTTCTTCACTATTGGAAAATCAGCACAGTCGTTCTAAATCCAGGAGGGGTATAAAGAAATCGTTGTCTGATACCGACATGTTTCAGAAAAATACCCTTTATTGTAAAAATGATGACTATCCCAATGCAAATTCAAATTCTTCACGCATGCGTAAGGTGCCGAATGATCGGAATGAGAAGAAAATTTCTAGAAGACCGTCTGTACATAGAGCTAAAACTCTTCCAAATGAGACAAAAAAGAAAGCTCCACCGAAACCGAAACGCCATCGTTTGCACAGAAGTGCCACAGGCAGTAATTTTGAGGAGTTAAAACGGCGTGCATGTAGTCCTATTGTGGAAGAAGATTTCGATGAGATGATGAAAAGCATTGACGAATTATCGCATCAGCATCGGAAACTGTATTCCAAACCACGATCGGAATTTAGAACAGATCCCAAACGCAACATTTATTCGAGCGATATGGATTCCGTCAATGCCAATGCAATGGATATCGGTACTCAAACTTCTGCTGAAAGGGGCACAGCTAGAGAAACTCAATTAAGGCGTAAACGAAAAATACTTGCGTCCTCTGCAATGTCGGAGATCAGAAGAAAACCCAAGAACGACCAGAGACGTAAACAAGCGAACAAGAATTCAGACGTGGATGTAACTGAAAACAACGGTAAAAGTGAGAGAAACTCGAAAAAAATCATCTGTACTGATAATGATAATAAGAAGCAGCTCAGAAGAAAACGCGCTTTACAACGGAAAGCAGAATCTATGAAGGATTACAAAGACATTCAATTCGATAGCAAGAGCAAGTCTATGTCTTTCAACTACGGTGATTCTCGGAAATATATCGACTCCATTATTTCATCAGGTAGCGATGACGAAATAGAGGGTTTCAAATCTCGTATAAAATCCCATGATATCAGAGTAAGCAAACCGCAGCAGGATGTATCTGATTCACTGAATATGGATAAACAGCTAGATTTTAAGGAACGTGTCAGTGCTGGAACACATTTCGATCGCAGTAGGAAGAAATCGCATTCTTTACGAGAAACCGGAAGTACCATGCATGGAGAATACCGAGAGCAAGATATCTTAAAATTTTGGAGCAAAACATATTCGTTTCTTGACGAGCGGAAAATTTTAGCAAGTCAGGAAAATTTGGAGGACTACAAAGTGACAAATTTTTATGAAAATGATCGTCCCCAGACAGTGTCGCTTGAACTGGAATTCAAGTCCTTACCTACAGGTGTGTTAGGAACAACTAATATTGCACGTCAGAAGGCTGGTGTCCCCGCCCACAAGCTTTGTCTGGAGTCATACGACCATTCCAGGGTTATTCTGAAACCCGAAGGGCCAGATGATTACATCAATGCAAGTTATATTAAAGACAGAACAAGAGGTGGCACCCCTGGTTATATTGCAGCCAGAACCCCAACTGATGCTCAGTCTGCCCTGAAATTCTGGCGGATGGTATTGCAGGAAGGATCTAGAGTTATAGTGAAGTTATCACAAAAAACAGACATTTTCCCTTCTGAAATAACTCTCCACTCGGAGCAAGTCACAGAAAGATTCAAACTGACGCATTGTGAGGACATCTTCATCCAAAAATGTGCCGTTCGTTATATGAGACTTAAAAATGTCTTGGATCACAGTTCTAGGGGTGTTTACATCGTTCACAATCTACAGTGGCCTGATGAAGATCGCTACTACCTGCCTCAAGACACCAACGACTTTATTTCCATGCGAGAAATTGTCCGAAAGTGCCAGGGCGTCTCTGTAGCTCCGGTTATAGTTCACTGCAGTCAGGAGGATGGTAGAAGTGGAATTTTCATCGCTGTGGACGCGCTTCTGTTGGAGTATGAAAAACATCGAGAAGTGAATGTATTCTCATTTGTCAGAAATATGCTGAAGGATAGGTACGGAATGGTGAAGACAATTTGGCAGTACCGATATATCTACGAAGCGCTGCTGGAGTCACATTTACTTTCTTGACTTGAATGTAGCAAAAAAGTAAATTACTGAGTGTAAGGGTGAATTCTTAAACCAGCCTAGTTTCTTTTACGTATCAATTAAACGTTTTAAATTGACCAGATGACATTCAAGCCATGATTAGTTAGGGACTACAATTATATACATGTATTGTTATTGGGTATTTTAAACATTTTTTTTCTTCGTTACTGTGTATTTTACTAATCAAACAGTTTTTCTTTGTTAATTTCTATTTTACTAATCAACATGTTTTTCTTCTTTAATATATTGGCAGAGAAGTACTACTCTCTACCTATGTTAATCGTGGCGAACGTCCAAATCTCCAACGCAGCCGCTTTTAGGCCCCGTTGTACTTCTACTATTGATTGATATCACAAATTCAATTCGAATACGTGATATCAGCTGTTTGCATAGGTGATACCATCTATTCAAATTGAAATGACCATAACGCTTATTTGAGTATTTGATATCACGTGACTTGGTAACCTAATTTATTCATCGGTTACTAATAATGGTGATAAATACCAAAAAACGGCGCCACATCCTAACGAATTAGTCCATTATTCGTAGTTTTAGCTGCAACAGACACATCTCCAGGTGAAGATCATTAATGGTTGATAACCGATGCATGTTACACAAGTTAACCGCCATTGTTTCGTCATCGAGCAATGCCTTAATGAGAAAAAGGGATTGTCTCTCTGTCAACAAAACAATATATCGTCCTGTAAACCCAAACGCAGTCAAATTGTCTAAACCGATGTCTGTGATTTGGCCCGTCCTTGATGATTTATATATTTTCTTGCACTTTATTATTTTCACTACTCTTTATTTCACATTTTTCATAATTTTCAATCTTCATTGTGCCTGATGCACTTTTTCAAATTGAATTGCATGAGGCTTTCTTTGTGCAAAGCATGTTTTTCGTATTTGATATTTTCTCTTTGTTCGCAGGAAACCTTTATCTCACTTGTTAAAAATTTAGGTCACAGCTTATTAATTAACTGGTTAGTTTTTCAAAGTCAATTGTACACTTACATATCATTGTTTTTAGTTTACTGTGGAAAAAATGAAATGATACAGGGTATTTCACACTAATCATTCAGCAAAAATAATTTGTTGATGTTTTTTTTTTTATTTGCACAATCCTGAGCAATAATAAATGATATTTTATACACACTCTAATATGTTTGTTGTCTATATTTGCGATGTCAGCTGTAGTTGATAAAATTAGTTCTGTCGTAGTGGGTTTTTTTTTCAATTTACTAGATGAGTGAAATTATTAAAAACATCCACCTAGTAACTTCCAAACATACAATATGACAGTTTATTATTATTACTTAATATAACTAATAATATTGTAATAAGTGTAATTGTTATTAAAATATTTAAATAGCGCCCTATCATCATTAGGTCTCTAAAGCGCTTTACAACTGTGAGAGAAAAGATAAAATAACATCGATGCGCACATACATGTGCATAAAATATTCATAATGTCAGAATTAGAATGCATAATTATTATTATTAATATATAGCGCCTAATGTAATGATATAATTACCCTAATAACATATAAAACAATTTAAAACAACCCATAAGAATGATTGAATACATAGAAAGGACATAAATATAATAACAAACTACAGTTCAAATAGCAACTGAAGGTTGGTTGGGGGGGGGGGTTCACAAAAAACCGTGGGTTTTTTTTTTTTATTATTTCATTATATTCTACTTACTAGATATCATACAAAATTGTGAAGAGTAACTAGTTACTACAGGACCTACTTATGACCTTGACCGTGAACTTGATTTTTTTTTAGACCTCTAAATCATTTGATGTATTCTTGTAGCTTTTTTTTATTTCTTCAGTTTATCTATACATATAAGTTAGAGGAGTACGTATATTATGATATGAAGTGGTAATATATACATACTTTGCCCTTGACTTATGACCCCCTCAAAAAAAGAAAGAACAAAGAAAAAACTTCCGGTATACGATGTAGACGCACACCACGCGGAATAGTCACCATTTCCATGACAATGCTGGTGACTGCGGTGGGAGTATTTTCAAGAACACAGTAAATAGTCTTGATGTATACTAATTTAATCTATTGATAAAATTTTATATTTTATTGACTATTTCTTCATTGCTTTAAAAGTGATAAGATGTATACCTTTTTACGAACAGTTTTACTACTTTTGTTACTACACGTATACCCCAGTTGCATTTTGGTATTTCATTTGAAAATTCCTGTGAACATATACTTTCAGAAAATGTATGCCTTGTTTTATACTCCTAGAAAAGGAACCAAAAAAATGCATCAAACATCGAATATCAATGGGTTGTTTTAAATCCATATTGTCTCTGCTATGTTAGATGTGTATCTATAATGTTCATACATTGCTCTGTGCAATGATCGAGGAACTGGTGTCAATTCGTGTCAATCGTGATATATTACAAAGCAATGAAGTATTCAGGAGAAAGGATTCATCAGCAATATTTTGTAATAGTAAGCAGTTGTGCCTTAATTGGTAAATATCAATGGCGGATTTCAGGGGGTGCAGACCCCAACTCCTTTACAATTTTCAAATTTAATAACGTAAATCGTGCGTGGTCTCTCGTTTAGAAAAATGTTTACAACGATAAAAGAAGCAATAATTTTTTTTCTACTCTCGGAGAAATAGATGACAAAATCTTTTGATTTATTGAATTACTTTTATTGGAAAAACTTACTTTTTCCAAAAACCCTTAAAATGTGTGTCATTTT
This sequence comes from Ostrea edulis, assembly GCF_947568905.1. Classification (NCBI taxonomy): domain Eukaryota; kingdom Metazoa; phylum Mollusca; class Bivalvia; order Ostreida; family Ostreidae; genus Ostrea; species Ostrea edulis. The sequence continues at coordinate 87,145,999 of NC_079165.1, read as the reverse complement.
ATTAATTTCACCTCAATAAAAATAAAAGAAAATAGTAAAATTGACTACTTAGGATACATATTTCAAACCCTATGAAATCTGTGAAATCCAGGAACTACCGGGGGGCTTCGCCTCCTAGCTCCCCCCCCCCCTCCCCCAGGGTTTCCTCTTGGACCCACTGTGGGTCTAAAGGCGGCCTCCAGACCCTGCCTCGTAAACTTGCGCCCCCTCCAACCGCAATTCCTGGATCCGCCCCTGTATATCATATTAACCTTTTTTCTGCATCTGGCAGTTTTAGTACCGCTAAATCTGAACTATATAACACAGCCCTCAAAGGATTTTATAAATTGAAAAAAGACTTTTTATGTTTAGCACCAGGAATTAAAACAAGTACTCATCTCTTTGACCACACAATAAAACCAATTTTTATTATATAATTCTGAAATATGGGGTGGATACATAGGTTCATGGAATAAATTAAAATCATCACCATTTGATCCAGACAAACTTTTTAAATCACTTCACTGTGAGAAGCGTCATCATAAATATTCTAAATATATTCTTGGTGTACATAAGAAAAGTACAAATTTTGCTGTACTATCAGAATTGGGGAGATTTCCTCTACATCATGATATTTTGAAATCAATCATTTGTTATTGGTACAGGCTTGAAAACCAAAATGAATTTAAACTATCTATGTAGTAAATCTTTACATTTAAACAACAAACTGTCATGGTACTCACTAGTAGAAAAAGCTTTAGAATATGTTAAAATTGGATATCCGTTAAGAGATTTTAGTCAGTATAGATAAAAGAAAATTGTAAAGAAATTACTCTGTCATAAATACACTGAAACCTGGTACAATAATAGAAATAAATTAATTGATGGGAAACTGTGCACTTATTTTAAGCTTAAGGAGCACTTTGGTTTTGAGAACTATCTTAATAAAATTAAAAATTTTGATATTAGAAGATCTATTAAGTTACGGATATCAGCTGATATCAGCTAATAAATTAATGACTGAAGTTGGTAGATATTCTGGTATTACTAGGAATGAACGAATATGTAACAAATGCAACTCCGGTTTATTAGGTGATGAGATTCATTTTTTGATTAAATGTGAAAAGTTTGCTTATGAAAGAAAATCTTTTTGTGGTGCTATAGAAAAAACAGTTCAAAAATTTACCAAACTCAATGATGAACAAAAATTCATTTACATACTATGTTGTGAAGAGCCATCCATTCTAAATATAACTGGAAAATTTATTTTGAACAATATATGACACTGTATTTGTATATAACTATGTGTTATGTAATCACTTCTTTCTTTACTTGTATGTGTATATGTACATTATTTGTGTGTATTTTCATGCTGCCCCTTGAGGGCCCTTGATTGGAAATAAATATAGTTAGTTAGTTATTAACAGAGCTTTTATAAGACCTAACAATTTTAAAATATGAATCCATTTTCTATTTGCGCATGACAAGCAAGAAGGGCCTGTTCGAAGCAGTTATTAATTGTAGTTCGGTTTTTTATTTATTACTGCGTCAG